>NW_027184076.1:1050000-1100000 GCF_041296385.1 Aphelocoma coerulescens
CAAATTCCTTCCAAATTCCTTCCGAATTCTTTCCTTCCTTCCTTCCTTCCTTCCTTCCTTCCTTCCTTCCTTCCTTCCTTCCTTCCTTCCTTCCTTCCTTCCTTCCTTCCTTCCTTCCTTCCTTCCTTCCTTCCTTCCCTCCTTCCTTCCTTCCGAATTCCTTCCGAATTCCTTCCGAATTCCTTCCTTCCTTCCTTCCGAATTCCTTCCTTCCTTCCTTCCGAATTCCTTCCGAATTCCTTCCGAATTCCTTCCTTCCTTCCGAATTCCTTCCTTCCTTCCTTCCTTCCTTCCTTCCTTCCGAATTCCTTCCTTCCTTCCTTCCTTCCTTCCTTCCTTCCTTCCGAATTCCTTCCTTCCTTCCAAATTCCTTCCTTCCTTCCTTCCTTCCTTCCTTCCTTCCTTCCTTCCTTCCTTCCTTCCTTCCTTCCTTCCTTCCTTCCTTCCTTCCTTCCTTCCTTCCTTCCTTCCTTCCTTCCTTCCTTCCTTCCTTCCTTCCTTCCTTCCTTCCTTCCTTCCTTCCTTCCTTCCTTCCTTCCTTCCTTCCTTCCTTCCTTCCTTCTTTCCTTCCTTCCTTCCAAATTCCTTCCTTCCAAATTCCTTCCTTCCTTCCTTCCTTCCTTCCGAATTCCTTCCTTCCTTCCGAATTCCTTCCTTCCTTCCGAATTCCTTCCTTCCTTCCTTCCTTCCTTCCTTCCTTCCTTCCTTCCTAATTCCTTCCTTCCTTCCGAATTCCTTCCTTCCTTCCTTCCTTCCTTCCTTCCTTCCTTCCTTCCTTCCTTCCTTCCTTCCTTCCTTCCTTCCTTCCTTCCTTCCTTCCTTCCTTCCTTCCTTCCTTCTGAATTCCTTCCTTCCGAATTCCTTCCTTCCTTCCTTCCGAATTCCTTCCTTCCGAATTCCTTCCTTCCTTCCTTCCTTCCTTCCTTCCTTCCTTCCGAATTCCTTCCGAATTCCTTCCTTCCTTCCTTCCTTCCTTCCTTCCTTCCTTCCGAATTCCTTCCGAATTCCTTCCTTCCTTCCTTCCTTCCTTCCGAATTCCTTCCGAATTCCTTCCTTCCTTCCGAATTCCTTCCTTCCTTCCTTCCTTCCTTCCTTCCTTCCTTCCTTCCTTCCTTCCTTCCTTCCTTCCTTCCTTCCTTCCTTCCTTCCTTCCTTCCTTCCTTCCGAATTCCTTCCTTCCGAATTCCTTCCTTCCTTCCTTCCTTCCTTCCGAATTCCTTCCTTCCGAATTCCTTCCTTCCTTCCGAATTCCTTCCTTCCTTCCTTCCGAATTCCTTCCTTCCTTCCAAATTCCTTCCTTCCTTCCTTCCTTCCTTCCTTCCTTCCTTCCTTCCTTCCTTCCTTCCTTCCTTCCTTCCTTCCTTCCTTCCTTCCTTCCTTCCTTCCTTCCTTCCTTCCTTCCTTCCTTCCTTCCAAATTCCTTCCTTCCAAATTCCTTCCTTCCTTCCTTCCTTCCTTCCTTCCGAATTCCTTCCGAATTCCTTCCTTCCTTCCTTCCTTCCTTCCAAATTCCTTCCTTCCAAATTCCTTCCTTCCAAATTCCTTCCTTCCTTCCTTCCTTCCTTCCTTCCTTCCTTCCTTCCTTCCTTCCTTCCTTCCTTCCTTCCTTCCTTCCGAATTCCTTCCGAATTCCTTCCTTCCTTCCTTCCTTCCTTCCGAATTCCTTCCAAATTCCTTCCTTCCTTCCGAATTCCTTCCTTCCTTCCTTCCTTCCTTCCTTCCTTCCTTCCTTCCTTCCTTCCTTCCTTCCTTCCTTCCTTCCTTCCTTCCTTCCTTCCTTCCTTCCGAATTCCTTCCTTCCTTCCGAATTCCTTCCTTCCTTTAGAATTCCTTCCGAATTCCTTCCTTCCTTCCTTCTGAATTCCTTCCGAATTCCTTCCGAATTCCTTCCTTCCTTCCTTCTGAATTCCTTCCGAATTCCTTCCAAATTCCTTCCGAATTCTTTCCTTCCTTCCTTCCTTCCTTCCTTCCTTCCTTCCTTCCTTCCTTCCTTCCTTCCTTCCTTCCTTCCTTCCGAATTCCTTCCTTCCGAATTCCTTCCTTCCGAATTCCTTCCTTCCTTCCGAATTCCTTCCTTCCTTCCTTCCGAATTCCTTCCTTCCGAATTCCTTCCTTCCGAATTCCTTCCTTCCTTCCTTCCTTCCCTTCCTTCCTTCCTTCCTTCCTTCCTTCCGAATTCCTTCCTTCCTTCCTTCCTTCCTTCCTTCCTTCCTTCCAAATTCCTTCCTTCCTTCCGAATTCCTTCCTTCCTTCCTTCCTTCCTTCCTTCCTTCCTTCCTTCCTTCCTTCCTTCCGAATTCCTTCCTTCCTTCCTTCCTTCCTTCCTTCCTTCCTTCCGAATTCCTTCCTTCCTTCCTTCCTTCCTTCCTTCCTTCCTTCCTTCCTTCCTTCCTTCCTTCCTTCCTTCCTTCCTTCCTTCCGAATTCCTTCCGAATTCCTTCCGAATTCCTTCCTTCCGAATTCCTTCCTTCTGAATTCCGAATTCCTTCCTTCCTTCCTTCCTTCCGAATTCCTTCCGAATTCCTACCGAATTCCTTCCGAATTCCTTCCGAATTCCTTCCTTCCTTCCGAATTCCTTCCGAATTCCTTCCGAATTCCTTCCTTCCTTCCTTCCTTCCTTCCTTCCGAATTCCTTCCTTCCTTCCTTCCTTTCGAATTCCTTCCTTCCGAATTCCTTCCTTCCTTCCTTCCTTCCGAATTCCTTCCTTCCTTCCTTCCTTCCTTCCTTCCTTCCTTCCTTCCTTCCTTCCTTCCTTCCGAATTCCTTCCTTCCGAATTCCTTCCTTCCTTCCTTCCGAATTCCTTCCGAATTCCTTCCGAATTCCTTCCGAATTCCTTCCTTCCTTCCGAATTCCTTCCTTCCTTCCGAATTCCTTCCGAATTCCTTCCTTCCTTCCTTCCGAATTCCTTCCGAATTCCTTCCGAATTCCTTCCGAATTCCTTCCTTCCGAATTCCTTCCGAATTCCTTCCGAATTCTTTCCTTCCTTCCTTCCTTCCTTCCTTCCTTCCTTCCTTCCTTCCTTCCTTCCTTCCTTCCTTCCTTCCTTCCTTCCTTCCTTCCTTCCTTCCTTCCTTCCTTCCTTCCTTTCGAATTCCTTCCTTCCTTTCGAATTCCTTCCTTCCTTCCTTCCTTCCTTCCTTCCTTCCCTCCTTCCTTCCTTCCGAATTCCTTCCGAATTCCTTCCGAATTCCTTCCTTCCTTCCTTCCGAATTCCTTCCTTCCTTCCTTCCGAATTCCTTCCGAATTCCTTCCTTCCTTCCGAATTCCTTCCGAATTCCTTCCTTCCTTCCGAATTCCTTCCTTCCTTCCTTCCTTCCTTCCGAATTCCTTCCTTCCTTCCTTCCTTCCTTCCGAATTCCTTCCTTCCTTCCAAATTCCTTCCTTCCTTCCTTCCTTCCTTCCTTCCTTCCTTCCTTCCTTCCTTCCTTCCTTCCTTCCTTCCTTCCTTCCTTCCTTCCTTCCTTCCTTCCTTCCTTCCTTCCTTCCTTCCTTCCTTCCTTCCTTCCTTCCTTCTTTCCTTCCTTCCTTCCAAATTCCTTCCTTCCAAATTCCTTCCTTCCTTCCTTCCTTCCTTCCGAATTCCTTCCTTCCTTCCGAATTCCTTCCTTCCTTCCTTCCTTCCTTCCTTCCTTCCTTCCTAATTCCTTCCTTCCTTCCTTCCTTCCTTCCTTCCTTCCTTCCTTCCTTCCTTCCTTCCTTCCTTCCTTCCTTCCGAATTCCTTCCTTCCTTCCTTCCTTCCTTCCTTCCTTCCTTCCTTCCTTCCTTCCTTCCTTCCTTCCTTCCTTCCTTCCTTCCTTCCTTCCTTCCTTCCTTCCTTCCGAATTCCTTCCTTCCGAATTCCTTCCTTCCGAATTCCTTCCTTCCTTCCTTCCTTCCGAATTCTTTCCTTCCGAATTCCTTCCTTCCTTCCTTCCGAATTCCTTCCGAATTCCTTCCGAATTCCTTCCTTCCTTCCGAATTCCTTCCGAATTCCTTCCGAATTCCTTCCTTCCTTCCGAATTCCTTCCGAATTCCTTCCGAATTCCTTCCTTCCTTCCGAATTCCTTCCTTCCTTCCTTCCTTCCGAATTCCTTCCTTCCTTCCTTCCTTCCTTCCTTCCTTCCTTCCTTCCTTCCTTCCTTCCTTCCTTCCTTCCTTCCTTCCTTCCTTCCTTCCTTCCTTCCTTCCTTCCTAATTCCTTCCTTCCTTCCTTCCTTCCTTCCTTCCTTCCTTCCTTCCTTCCTTCCTTCCTTCCTTCCTTCCTTCCTTCCTTCCTTCCTTCCAAATTCCTTCCGAATTCCTTCCTTCCAAATTCCTTCCGAATTCCTTCCTTCCTTCCTTCCTTCCTTCCTTCCTTCCTTCCTTCCTTCCTTCCTTCCGAATTCCTTCCTTCCGAATTCCTTCCTTCCGAATTCCTTCCTTCCTTCCGAATTCCTTCCTTCCTTCCTTCCGAATTCCTTCCTTCCGAATTCCTTCCTTCCGAATTCCTTCCTTCCTTCCTTCCTTCCCTTCCTTCCTTCCTTCCTTCCTTCCTTCCGAATTCCTTCCTTCCGAATTCCTTCCTTCCTTCCTTCCTTCCAAATTCCTTCCTTCCTTCCGAATTCCTTCCTTCCTTCCTTCCTTCCTTCCTTCCTTCCTTCCTTCCTTCCTTCCTTCCTTCCTTCCTTCCTTCCTTCCTTCCTTCCTTCCTTCCTTCCTTCCTTCCTTCCTTCCTTCCTTCCTTCCTTCCTTCCTTCCTTCCTTCCTTCCTTCCTTCCTTCCTTCCTTCCTTCCTTCCTTCCTTCCTTCCTTCCTTCCGAATTCCTTCCTTCCTTCCTTCCTTCCTTCCTTCCTTCCTTCCTTCCTTCCTTCCTTCCTTCCGAATTCCTTCCGAATTCCTTCCGAATTCCTTCCGAATTCCTTCCTTCCTTCCTTCCTTCCGAATTCCTTCCGAATTCCTACCGAATTCCTTCCGAATTCCTTCCGAATTCCTTCCTTCCTTCCGAATTCCTTCCGAATTCCTTCCGAATTCCTTCCTTCCTTCCTTCCTTCCTTCCTTCCGAATTCCTTCCTTCCTTCCTTCCTTTCGAATTCCTTCCTTCCGAATTCCTTCCTTCCTTCCTTCCTTCCGAATTCCTTCCTTCCTTCCTTCCTTCCTTCCTTCCTTCCTTCCTTCCTTCCTTCCTTCCGAATTCCTTCCTTCCGAATTCCTTCCTTCCTTCCTTCCGAATTCCTTCCGAATTCCTTCCGAATTCCTTCCGAATTCCTTCCTTCCTTCCGAATTCCTTCCTTCCTTCCGAATTCCTTCCGAATTCCTTCCTTCCTTCCTTCCGAATTCCTTCCGAATTCCTTCCGAATTCCTTCCGAATTCCTTCCTTCCGAATTCCTTCCGAATTCCTTCCGAATTCTTTCCTTCCTTCCTTCCTTCCTTCCTTCCTTCCTTCCTTCCTTCCTTCCTTCCTTCCTTCCTTCCTTCCTTCCTTCCTTCCTTCCTTCCTTCCTTCCTTCCTTCCTTCCTTCCTTCCTTCCTTCCTTCCTTCCTTCCTTCCTTCCTTCCTTCCTTCCTTCCTTCCTTCCTTCCTTCCTTCCTTCCTTCCTTCCTTCCTTCCTTCCTTCCTTCCTTCCTTCCTTCCTTCCTTCCTTCCTTCCTTCCTTCCTTCCTTTCGAATTCCTTCCTTCCTTTCGAATTCCTTCCTTCCTTCCTTCCTTCCTTCCTTCCCTCCTTCCTTCCTTCCGAATTCCTTCCGAATTCCTTCCGAATTCCTTCCTTCCTTCCTTCCGAATTCCTTCCTTCCTTCCTTCCGAATTCCTTCCGAATTCCTTCCTTCCTTCCGAATTCCTTCCGAATTCCTTCCTTCCTTCCGAATTCCTTCCTTCCTTCCTTCCTTCCTTCCGAATTCCTTCCTTCCTTCCTTCCTTCCTTCCTTCCGAATTCCTTCCTTCCTTCCAAATTCCTTCCTTCCTTCCTTCCTTCCTTCCGAATTCCTTCCTTCCTTCCGAATTCCTTCCTTCCTTCCTTCCTTCCTTCCTTCCTTCCTTCCTTCCTTCCTTCCTTCCTTCCTTCCTTCCTTCCTTCCTTCCTTCCTTCCTTCCTTCTTTCCTTCCTTCCTTCCAAATTCCTTCCTTCCAAATTCCTTCCTTCCTTCCTTCCTTCCTTCCGAATTCCTTCCTTCCTTCCGAATTCCTTCCTTCCTTCCTTCCTTCCTTCCTTCCTTCCTTTCGAATTCCTTCCTTCCTTCCTTCCTTCCTTCCTTCCTTCCTTCCTTCCTTCCTTCCTTCCTTCCTTCCTTCCTTCCTTCCTTCCGAATTCCTTCCTTCCTTCCTTCCTTCCTTCCTTCCTTCCTTCCTTCCTTCCTTCCTTCCTTCCTTCCTTCCTTCCTTCCTTCCTTCCTTCCTTCCTTCCGAATTCCTTCCTTCCGAATTCCTTCCTTCCGAATTCCTTCCTTCCTTCCTTCCTTCCGAATTCCTTCCTTCCGAATTCCTTCCTTCCTTCCTTCCGAATTCCTTCCGAATTCCTTCCGAATTCCTTCCTTCCTTCCGAATTCCTTCCGAATTCCTTCCGAATTCCTTCCTTCCTTCCGAATTCCTTCCGAATTCCTTCCGAATTCCTTCCTTCCTTCCGAATTCCTTCCTTCCTTCCTTCCTTCCGAATTCCTTCCTTCCTTCCTTCCTTCCTTCCTTCCTTCCTTCCTTCCTTCCTTCCTTCCTTCCTTCCTTCCTTCCTTCCTTCCTAATTCCTTCCTTCCTTCCTTCCTTCCTTCCTTCCTTCCTTCCTTCCTTCCGAATTCCCTCCTTCCTTCCTTCCGAATTCCTTCCTTCCTTCCAAATTCCTTCCGAATTCCTTCCTTCCAAATTCCTTCCGAATTCCTTCCTTCCTTCCTTCCTTCCTTCCTTCCTTCCTTCCTTCCTTCCTTCCTTCCTTCCTTCCTTCCTTCCTTCCAAATTCCTTCCTTCCTTCCTTCCTTCCTTCCTTCCTTCCTTCCTTCCTTCCTTCCTTCCGAATTCCTTCGTCCCAAATTCCTTCCTTCCTTCCTTCCTTCCTTCCTTCCGAATTCCTTCCGAATTCCTTCCGAATTCCTTCCTTCCTTCCTTCCTTCCTTCCTTCCGAATTCCTTCCTTCCTTCCTTCCTTTCGAATTCCTTCCTTCCGAATTCCTTCCTTCCTTCCTTCCTTCCGAATTCCTTCCTTCCTTCCTTCCTTCCTTCCGAATTCCTTCCTTCCGAATTCCTTCCTTCCTTCCTTCCGAATTCCTTCCGAATTCCTTCCGAATTCCTTCCGAATTCCTTCCTTCCTTCCGAATTCCTTCCTTCCTTCCGAATTCCTTCCGAATTCCTTCCTTCCTTCCTTCCGAATTCCTTCCGAATTCCTTCCGAATTCCTTCCGAATTCCTTCCTTCCGAATTCCTTCCGAATTCCTTCCGAATTCTTTCCTTCCTTCCTTCCTTCCTTCCTTCCTTCCTTCCTTCCTTCCTTCCTTCCTTCCTTCCTTCCTTCCTTCCTTCCTTCCTTCCTTCCTTCCTTCCTTCCTTCCGAATTCCTTCCGAATTCCTTCCGAATTCCTTCCTTCCTTCCGAATTCCTTCCTTCCGAATTCCTTCCTTCCTTCCGAATTCCTTCCGAATTCCTTCCGAATTCCTTCCTTCCTTCCGAATTCCTTCCTTCCTTCCTTCCTTCCTTCCTTCCTTCCTTCCTTCCTTCCTTCCTTCCTTCCTTCCTTCCTTCCTTCCTTCCTTCCTTCCTTCCTTCCTTCCTTCCTTCCGAATTCCTTCCGAATTCCTTCCGAATTCCTTCCTTCCTTCCGAATTCCTTCCTTCCGAATTCCTTCCTTCCTTCCGAATTCCTTCCTTCCTTCCTTCCGAATTCCTTCCTTCCTTCCAAATTCCTTCCGAATTCCTTCCTTCCAAATTCCTTCCGAATTCCTTCCTTCCTTCCTTCCTTCCTTCCTTCCGAATTCCTTCCTTCCTTCCAAATTCCTTCCTTCCTTCCTTCCTTCCAAATTCCTTCCTTCCTTCCTTCCTTCCTTCCTTCCTTCCTTCCTTCCTTCCTTCCTTCCTTCCTTCCTTCCAAATTCCTTCCTTCCTTCCTTCCTTCCGAATTCCGAATTCCTTCCGAATTCCTTCCTTCCGAATTCCTTCCTTCCTTCCAAATTCCTTCCTTCCAAATTCCTTCCTTCCGAATTCCTTCCTTCCTTCCTTCCTTCCGAATTCCTTCCGAATTCCTTCCAAATTCCTTCCTTCCTTCCGAATTCCTTCCTTCCTTCCTTCCGAATTCCTTCCTTCCTTCCGAATTCCTTCCTTCCTTCCGAATTCCTTCCGAATTCCTTCCTTCCTTCCTTCCGAATTCCTTCCGAATTCCTTCCGAATTCCTTCCGAATTCCTTCCTTCCGAATTCCTTCCGAATTCCTTCCAAATTCCTTCCGAATTCTTTCCTTCCTTCCTTCCTTCCTTCCTTCCTTCCTTCCTTCCTTCCTTCCTTCCTTCCTTCCTTCCTTCCTTCCTTCCTTCCTTCCTTCCTTCCTTCCTTCCTTCCTTCCTTCCTTCCTTCCGAATTCCTTCCTTCCTTCCTTCCTTCCTTCCTTCCTTCCCTCCTTCCTTCCTTCCGAATTCCTTCCGAATTCCTTCCGAATTCCTTCCTTCCTTCCTTCCGAATTCCTTCCTTCCTTCCTTCCGAATTCCTTCCGAATTCCTTCCTTCCTTCCGAATTCCTTCCGAATTCCTTCCTTCCTTCCTTCCGAATTCCTTCCTTCCTTCCTTCCTTCCTTCCTTCCGAATTCCTTCCTTCCTTCCAAATTCCTTCCTTCCTTCCTTCCTTCCTTCCTTCCTTCCTTCCTTCCTTCCTTCCTTCCTTCCTTCCTTCCTTCCTTCCTTCCTTCCTTCCTTCCTTCCTTCCTTCCTTCCTTCCTTCCTTCCTTCCTTCCTTCCTTCCTTCCTTCTTTCCTTCCTTCCTTCCAAATTCCTTCCTTCCAAATTCCTTCCTTCCTTCCTTCCTTCCTTCCGAATTCCTTCCTTCCTTCCGAATTCCTTCCTTCCTTCCTTCCTTCCTTCTTTCCTTCCTTCCTTCCAAATTCCTTCCTTCCAAATTCCTTCCTTCCTTCCTTCCTTCCTTCCGAATTCCTTCCTTCCTTCCGAATTCCTTCCTTCCTTCCGAATTCCTTCCTTCCTTCCTTCCTTCCTTCCTTCCTTCCTAATTCCTTCCTTCCTTCCTTCCTTCCTTCCTTCCTTCCTTCCTTCCTTCCTTCCTTCCTTCCTTCCTTCCTTCCAAATTCCTTCCTTCCTTCCTTCCTTCCTTCCTTCCTTCCTTCCTTCCTTCCTTCCTTCCTTCCTTCCTTCCTTCCTTCCTTCCGAATTCCTTCCTTCCGAATTCCTTCCTTCCGAATTCCTTCCTTCCTTCCTTCCTTCCTTCCTTCCTTCCTTCCGAATTCCTTCCTTCCTTCCTTCCTTCCTTCCTTCCGAATTCCTTCCGAATTCCTTCCTTCCTTCCTTCCTTCCTTCCGAATTCCTTCCGAATTCCTTCCTTCCTTCCGAATTCCTTCCGAATTCCTTCCGAATTCCTTCCTTCCTTCCGAATTCCTTCCTTCCTTCCGAATTCCGAATTCCTTCCTTCCTTCCTTCCTTCCTTCCTTCCTTCCTTCCTTCCTTCCTTCCTTCCTTCCTTCCTTCCTTCCTTCCTTCCTTCCTTCCGAATTCCTTCCTTCCTTCCGAATTCCTTCCTTCCTTCCTTCCGAATTCCTTCCTTCCTTCCAAATTCCTTCCGAATTCCTTCCTTCCAAATTCCTTCCGAATTCCTTCCTTCCTTCCTTCCTTCCTTCCTTCCTTCCTTCCTTCCTTCCTTCCTTCCTTCCTTCCTTCCTTCCTTCCTTCCTTCCTTCCTTCCTTCCTTCCTTCCTTCCTTCCTTCCTTCCTTCCTTCCTTCCAAATTCCTTCCTTCCTTCCTTCCTTCCTTCCTTCCTTCCTTCCTTCCTTCCTTCCTTCCTTCCTTCCTTCCTTCCGAATTCCTTCCTTCCGAATTCCTTCCTTCCTTCCTTCCAAATTCCTTCCTTCCTTCCTTCCTTCCTTCCGAATTCCTTCCGAATTCCTTCCTTCCGAATTCCTTCCTTCCTTCCAAATTCCTTCCTTCCAAATTCCTTCCTTCCGAATTCCTTCCTTCCTTCCTTCCTTCCGAATTCCTTCCGAATTCCTTCCAAATTCCTTCCTTCCTTCCGAATTCCTTCCTTCCTTCCTTCCGAATTCCTTCCTTCCTTCCGAATTCCTTCCTTCCTTCCGAATTCCTTCCGAATTCCTTCCTTCCTTCCTTCCGAATTCCTTCCGAATTCCTTCCGAATTCCTTCCGAATTCCTTCCTTCCGAATTCCTTCCAAATTCCTTCCGAATTCCTTCCGAATTCTTTCCTTCCTTCCTTCCTTCCTTCCTTCCTTCCTTCCTTCCTTCCTTCCTTCCTTCCTTCCTTCCTTCCTTCCTTCCTTCCTTCCGAATTCCTTCCGAATTCCTTCCTTCCTTCCTTCCTTCCTTCCTTCCTTCCTTCCTTCCTTCCTTCCCTCCTTCCTTCCTTCCGAATTCCTTCCGAATTCCTTGCGAATTCCTTCCTTCCTTCCTTCCGAATTCCTTCCGAATTCCTTCCTTCCTTCCGAATTCCTTCCGAATTCCTTCCTTCCTTCCGAATTCCTTCCTTCCTTCCTTCCTTCCTTCCTTCCTTCCTTCCGAATTCCTTCCTTCCTTCCTTCCTTCCTTCCTTCCTTCCTTCCTTCCTTCCTTCCTTCCTTCCTTCCTTCCTTCCTTCCTTCCTTCCTTCCTTCCTTCCTTCCTTCCTTCCTTCCTTCCTTCCTTCCAAATTCCTTCCTTCCAAATTCCTTCCTTCCTTCCTTCCTTCCTTCCGAATTCCTTCCTTCCTTCCGAATTCCTTCCTTCCTTCCGAATTCCTTCCTTCCTTCCTTCCTTCCTTCCTTCCTTCCTTCCTAATTCCTTCCTTCCTTCCGAATTCCTTCCTTCCTTCCTTCCTTCCTTCCTTCCTTCCTTCCTTCCTTCCTTCCTTCCTTCCTATCTTCCTTCCTTCCGAATTCCTTCCTTCCGAATTCCTTCCTTCCGAATTCCTTCCTTCCTTCCTTCCGAATTCCTTCCTTCCGAATTCCTTCCTTCCTTCCTTCCTTCCTTCCTTCCTTCCTTCCTTCCTTCCTTCCTTCCGAATTCCTTCCTTCCTTCCTTCCTTCCTTCCTTCCGAATTCCTTCCGAATTCCTTCCTTCCTTCCTTCCTTCCTTCCGAATTCCTTCCGAATTCCTTCCTTCCTTCCGAATTCCTTCCTTCCTTCCTTCCTTCCTTCCTTCCTTCCTTCCTTCCTTCCTTCCTTCCTTCCTTCCGAATTCCTTCCTTCCTTCCTTCCTTCCTTCCGAATTCCTTCCTTCCGAATTCCTTCCTTCCTTCCGAATTCCTTCCTTCCTTCCTTCCGAATTCCTTCCTTCCTTCCAAATTCCTTCCGAATTCCTTCCTTCCAAATTCCTTCCGAATTCCTTCCTTCCTTCCTTCCTTCCTTCCTTCCTTCCTTCCTTCCTTCCTTCCTTCCTTCCTTCCTTCCTTCCTTCCTTCCTTCCTTCCTTCCTTCCTTCCTTCCTTCCTTCCTTCCTTCCTTCCTTCCTTCCTTCCTTCCTTCCTTCCTTCCTTCCTTCCTTCCTTCCTTCCTTCCTTCCTTCCTTCCTTCCTTCCTTCCTTCCTTCCTTCCTTCCTTCCTTCCTTCCTTCCTTCCAAATTCCTTCCTTCCTTCCTTCCTTCCTTCCTTCCGAATTCCTTCCGAATTCCTTCCTTCCGAATTCCTTCCTTCCTTCCAAATTCCTTCCTTCCAAATTCCTTCCTTCCGAATTCCTTCCTTCCTTCCTTCCTTCCGAATTCCTTCCGAATTCCTTCCAAATTCCTTCCTTCCTTCCGAATTCCTTCCTTCCTTCCTTCCGAATTCCTTCCTTCCTTCCGAATTCCTTCCTTCCTTCCGAATTCCTTCCGAATTCCTTCCGAATTCCTTCCGAATTCCTTCCGAATTCCTTCCTTCCGAATTCCTTCCGAATTCCTTCCAAATTCCTTCCGAATTCTTTCCTTCCTTCCTTCCTTCCTTCCTTCCTTCCTTCCTTCCTTCCTTCCTTCCTTCCTTCCTTCCTTCCTTCCTTCCTTCCTTCCTTCCGAATTCCTTCCAAATTCCTTCCGAATTCTTTCCTTCCTTCCGAATTCCTTCCTTCCTTCCTTCCTTCCTTCCTTCCTTCCTTCCTTCCTTCCTTCCTTCCTTCCTTCCTTCCTTCCTTCCTTCCTTCCTTCCTTCCTTCCTTCCTTCCTTCCTTCCTTCCTTCCTTCCTTCCTTCCGAATTCCTTCCTTCCTTCCGAATTCCTTCCTTCCTTCCTTCCTTCCGAATTCCTTCCTTCCTTCCTTCCTTCCTTCCTTCCTTCCTTCCTTCCTTCCTTCCTTCCCTCCTTCCTTCCTTCCTTCCTTCCTTCCTTCCTTCCTTCCTTCCTTCCTTCCTTCCTTCCTTCCTTCCTTCCTTCCGAATTCCTTCCTTCCTTCCGAATTCCTTCCTTCCTTCCTTCCTTCCTTCCTTCCTTCCTTCCTTCCGAATTCCTTCCTTCCTTCCTTCCTTCCTTCCTTCCTTCCTTCCGAATTCCTTCCGAATTCCTTCCTTCCTTCCTTCCTTCCTTCCGAATTCCTTCCGAATTCCTTCCTTCCTTCCGAATTCCTTCCGAATTCCTTCCGAATTCCTTCCTTCCTTCCAAATTCCTTCCTTCCTTCCTTCCTTCCTTCCTTCCTTCCTTCCTTCCTTCCTTCCTTCCTTCCTTCCTTCCTTCCTTCCTTCCTTCCTTCCTTCCTTCCTTCCTTCCTTCCTTCCTTCCTTCCTTCCTTCCTTCCTTCCTTCCTTCCTTCCTTCCTTCCGAATTCCTTCCTTCCGAATTCCTTCCTTCCTTCCAAATTCCTTCCGAATTCCTTCCTTCCAAATTCCTTCCGAATTCCTTCCTTCCTTCCTTCCTTCCTTCCTTCCTTCCTTCCTTCCTTCCTTCCTTCCTTCCTTCCAAATTCCTTCCTTCCTTCCTTCCTTCCTTCCTTCCTTCCTTCCTTCCTTCCTTCCTTCCTTCCTTCCTTCCTTCCTTCCTTCCTTCCTTCCTTCCTTCCTTCCAAATTCCTTCCTTCCTTCCTTCCTTCCTTCCGAATTCCTTCCGAATTCCTTCCTTCCGAATTCCTTCCTTCCTTCCAAATTCCTTCCTTCCAAATTCCTTCCTTCCGAATTCCTTCCTTCCTTCCTTCCTTCCGAATTCCTTCCGAATTCCTTCCAAATTCCTTCCTTCCTTCCGAATTCCTTCCTTCCTTCCGAATTCCTTCCGAATTCCTTCCTTCCTTCCTTCCGAATTCCTTCCGAATTCCTTCCGAATTCCTTCCTTCCTTCCTTCCTTCCTTCCTTCCTTCCTTCCTTCCTTCCTTCCTTCCTTCCTTCCTTCCTTCCTTCCTTCCTTCCTTCCGAATTCCTTCCAAATTCCTTCCGAATTCTTTCCTTCCTTCCGAATTCCTTCCGAATTCCTTCCTTCCTTCCTTCCGAATTCCTTCCGAATTCCTTCCGAATTCCTTCCGAATTCCTTCCTTCCGAATTCCTTCCGAATTCCTTCCGAATTCTTTCCTTCCTTCCTTCCTTCCTTCCTTCCTTCCTTCCTTCCTTCCTTCCTTCCTTCCTTCCTTCCTTCCTTCCTTCCTTCCTTCCTTCCTTCCTTCCTTCCTTCCTTCCTTCCTTCCTTCCTTCCTTCCTTCCTTCCTTCCTTCCTTCCCTCCTTCCTTCCTTCCGAATTCCTTCCGAATTCCTTCTGAATTCCTTCCTTCCTTCCTTCCGAATTCCTTCCTTCCTTCCTTCCGAATTCCTTCCGAATTCCTTCCTTCCTTCCGAATTCCTTCCGAATTCCTTCCTTCCTTCCTTCCTTCCTTCCTTCCTTCCTTCCTTCCTTCCTTCCTTCCTTCCTTCCTTCCTTCCTTCCTTCCAAATTCCTTCCTTCCTTCCTTCCTTCCTTCCGAATTCCTTCCGAATTCCTTCCTTCCGAATTCCTTCCTTCCTTCCAAATTCCTTCCTTCCAAATTCCTTCCTTCCGAATTCCTTCCTTCCTTCCTTCCTTCCGAATTCCTTCCGAATTCCTTCCAAATTCCTTCCTTCCTTCCGAATTCCTTCCTTCCTTCCGAATTCCTTCCGAATTCCTTCCTTCCTTCCTTCCGAATTCCTTCCGAATTCCTTCCTTCCTTCCTTCCTTCCTTCCTTCCTTCCTTCCTTCCTTCCTTCCTTCCTTCCTTCCTTCCTTCCTTCCTTCCTTCCTTCCTTCCTTCCTTCCTTCCTTCCTTCCTTCCTTCCTTCCGAATTCCTTCCAAATTCCTTCCGAATTCTTTCCTTCCTTCCGAATTCCTTCCTTCCTTCCTTCCTTCTGAATTCCTTCCTTCCTTCCTTCCTTCCCTCCTTCCTTCCTTCCGAATTCCTTCCGAATTCCTTCCGAATTCCTTCCTTCCTTCCTTCCGAATTCCTTCCGAATTCCTTCCTTCCTTCCGAATTCCTTCCGAATTCCTTCCTTCCTTCCTTCCTTCCTTCCTTCCTTCCTTCCTTCCTTCCTTCCTTCCTTCCTTCCTTCCTTCCTTCCTTCCTTCCTTCCTTCCTTCCTTCCTTCCTTCCTTCCTTCCTTCCTTCCTTCCTTCCTTCCTTCCTTCCAAATTCCTTCCTTCCAAATTCCTTCCTTCCTTCCTTCCTTCCTTCCGAATTCCTTCCTTCCTTCCGAATTCCTTCCTTCCTTCCGAATTCCTTCCTTCCTTCCTTCCTTCCTTCCTTCCTTCCTAATTCCTTCCTTCCTTCCGAATTCCTTCCTTCCTTCCTTCCTTCCTTCCTTCCTTCCTTCCTTCCTTCCTTCCTTCCTTCCTTCCTTCCTTCCTATCTTCCTTCCTTCCGAATTCCTTCCTTCCGAATTCCTTCCTTCCGAATTCCTTCCTTCCTTCCTTCCGAATTCCTTCCTTCCGAATTCCTTCCTTCCTTCCTTCCTTCCTTCCTTCCTTCCTTCCTTCCTTCCTTCCTTCCGAATTCCTTCCTTCCTTCCTTCCTTCCTTCCTTCCGAATTCCTTCCGAATTCCTTCCTTCCTTCCTTCCTTCCTTCCGAATTCCTTCCGAATTCCTTCCTTCCTTCCGAATTCCTTCCTTCCTTCCTTCCTTCCTTCCTTCCTTCCTTCCTTCCTTCCTTCCTTCCTTCCTTCCTTCCTTCCGAATTCCTTCCTTCCTTCCTTCCTTCCTTCCGAATTCCTTCCTTCCGAATTCCTTCCTTCCTTCCGAATTCCTTCCTTCCTTCCTTCCGAATTCCTTCCTTCCTTCCAAATTCCTTCCGAATTCCTTCCTTCCAAATTCCTTCCGAATTCCTTCCTTCCTTCCTTCCTTCCTTCCTTCCTTCCTTCCTTCCTTCCTTCCTTCCTTCCTTCCTTCCTTCCTTCCTTCCTTCCTTCCTTCCTTCCTTCCTTCCTTCCAAATTCCTTCCTTCCTTCCTTCCTTCCTTCCTTCCTTCCTTCCTTCCTTCCTTCCTTCCTTCCTTCCTTCCTTCCTTCCTTCCTTCCTTCCTTCCTTCCAAATTCCTTCCTTCCTTCCTTCCTTCCTTCCTTCCGAATTCCTTCCGAATTCCTTCCTTCCGAATTCCTTCCTTCCTTCCAAATTCCTTCCTTCCAAATTCCTTCCTTCCGAATTCCTTCCTTCCTTCCTTCCTTCCGAATTCCTTCCGAATTCCTTCCAAATTCCTTCCTTCCTTCCGAATTCCTTCCTTCCTTCCTTCCGAATTCCTTCCTTCCTTCCGAATTCCTTCCTTCCTTCCGAATTCCTTCCGAATTCCTTCCGAATTCCTTCCGAATTCCTTCCGAATTCCTTCCTTCCGAATTCCTTCCGAATTCCTTCCAAATTCCTTCCGAATTCTTTCCTTCCTTCCTTCCTTCCTTCCTTCCTTCCTTCCTTCCTTCCTTCCTTCCTTCCTTCCTTCCTTCCTTCCTTCCTTCCTTCCTTCCTTCCTTCCTTCCTTCCTTCCTTCCTTCCTTCCTTCCTTCCTTCCTTCCTTCCGAATTCCTTCCAAATTCCTTCCGAATTCTTTCCTTCCTTCCGTATTCCTTCCTTCCAAATTCCTTCCTTCCTTCCTTCCTTCCTTCCTTCCTTCCTTCCTTCCTTCCTTCCTTCCTTCCTTCCTTCCTTCCTTCCTTCCTTCCTTCCTTCCTTCCTTCCTTCCTTCCTTCCTTCCTTCCTTCCTTCCTTCCGAATTCCTTCCTTCCTTCCTTCCTTCCGAATTCCTTCCTTCCTTCCTTCCTTCCTTCCTTCCTTCCTTCCTTCCTTCCCTCCTTCCTTCCTTCCTTCCTTCCTTCCTTCCTTCCTTCCTTCCTTCCTTCCTTCCTTCCTTCCGAATTCCTTCCTTCCTTCCGAATTCCTTCCTTCCTTCCTTCCTTCCTTCCTTCCTTCCTTCCTTCCTTCCTTCCTTCCTTCCTTCCTTCCTTCCTTCCTTCCTTCCGAATTCCTTCCTTCCTTCCTTCCTTCCTTCCTTCCTTCCTTCCGAATTCCTTCCGAATTCCTTCCTTCCTTCCTTCCTTCCTTCCGAATTCCTTCCGAATTCCTTCCTTCCTTCCGAATTCCTTCCGAATTCCTTCCGAATTCCTTCCTTCCTTCCGAATTCCTTCCTTCCTTCCTTCCTTCCTTCCTTCCTTCCTTCCTTCCTTCCTTCCTTCCTTCCTTCCTTCCTTCCTTCCTTCCTTCCTTCCTTCCTTCCGAATTCCTTCCTTCCGAATTCCTTCCTTCCTTCCAAATTCCTTCCGAATTCCTTCCTTCCAAATTCCTTCCGAATTCCTTCCTTCCTTCCTTCCTTCCTTCCTTCCTTCCTTCCTTCCTTCCTTCCTTCCTTCCAAATTCCTTCCTTCCTTCCTTCCTTCCTTCCTTCCTTCCTTCCTTCCTTCCTTCCTTCCTTCCTTCCTTCCTTCCTTCCTTCCTTCCTTCCTTCCTTCCGAATTCCTTCCTTCCTTCCAAATTCCTTCCTTCCAAATTCCTTCCTTCCGAATTCCTTCCTTCCTTCCTTCCTTCCGAATTCCTTCCGAATTCCTTCCAAATTCCTTCCTTCCTTCCGAATTCCTTCCTTCCTTCCGAATTCCTTCCGAATTCCTTCCTTCCTTCCTTCCGAATTCCTTCCGAATTCCTTCCTTCCTTCCTTCCTTCCTTCCTTCCTTCCTTCCTTCCTTCCTTCCTTCCTTCCTTCCTTCCTTCCTTCCTTCCTTCCTTCCTTCCTTCCTTCCTTCCTTCCTTCCTTCCTTCCGAATTCCTTCCAAATTCCTTCCGAATTCTTTCCTTCCTTCCGAATTCCTTCCTTCCTTCCTTCCTTCTGAATTCCTTCCTTCCTTCCTTCCTTCCTTCTTTCCTTCCTTCCTTCCTTCCTTCCTTCCTTCCGAATTCCTTCCTTCCTTCCGAATTCCTTCCGAATTCCTTCCTTCCTTCCGAATTCCTTCCGAATTCCTTCCTTCCTTCCTTCCTTCCTTCCTTCCTTCCTTCCTTCCTTCCTTCCTTCCTTCCTTCCGAATTCCGAATTCCTTCCGAATTCCTTCCGAATTCCTTCCTTCCTTCCGAATTCCTTCCGAATTCCTTCCTTCCTTCCTTCCGAATTCCTTCCGAATTCCTTCCTTCCGAATTCCTTCCTTCCTTCCGAATTCCTTCCTTCCTTCCTTCCTTCCGAATTCCTTCCTTCCGAATTCCTTCCTTCCGAATTCCTTCCTTCCAAATTCCTTCCTTCCTTCCTTCCTTCCTTCCTTCCTTCCTTCCTTCCTTCCAAATTCCTTCCTTCCTTCCGAATTCCTTCCTTCCTTCCTTCCTTCCTTCCTTCCTTCCTTCCTTCCTTCCTTCCTTCCTTCCGAATTCCTTCCTTCCTTCCTTCCTTCCTTCCTTCCTTCCTTCCTTCCTTCCTTCCTTCCTTCCTTCCTTCCGAATTCCTTCCGAATTCCTTTCGAATTCCTTCCTTCCGAATTCCTTCCTTCCGAATTCCTTCCTTCCGAATTCCGAATTCCTTCCTTCCTTCCTTCCGAATTCCTTCCGAATTCCTTCCGAATTCCTTCCGAATTCCTTCCTTCCTTCCGAATTCCTTCCGAATTCCTTCCTTCCGAATTCCTTCCTTCCTTCCGAATTCCTTCCTTCCTTCCTTCCTTCCTTCCTTCCTTCCTTCCTTCCGAATTCCTTCCTTCCTTCCGAATTCCTTCCTTCCTTCCAAATTCCTTCCTTCCTTCCTTCCTTCCTTCCTTCCTTCCTTCCTTCCTTCCTTCCTTCCTTCCTTCCTTCCTTCCTTCCTTCCTTCCTTCCTTCCTTCCAAATTCCTTCCTTCCTTCCTTCCTTCCTTCCTTCCGAATTCCTTCCTTCCGAATTCCTTCCTTCCGAATTCCGAATTCCTTCCTTCCTTCCTTCCGAATTCCTTCCGAATTCCTTCCGAATTCCTTCCTTCCTTCCTTCCGAATTCCTTCCTTCCTTCCGAATTCCTTCCGAATTCCTTCCTTCCGAATTCCTTCCTTCCTTCCGAATTCCTTCCTTCCTTCCTTCCTTCCTTCCGAATTCCTTCCTTCCTTCCGAATTCCTTCCTTCCGAATTCCTTCCTTCCTTCCGAATTCCTTCCTTCCTTCCAAATTCCTTCCTTCCTTCCTTCCTTCCTTCCTTCCTTCCTTCCTTCCTTCCTTCCTTCCTTCCTTCCTTCCTTCCTTCCTTCCTTCCTTCCGAATTCCTTCCTTCCTTCCTTCCTTCCGAATTCCTTCCTTCCTTCCTTCCTTCCTTCCTTCCTTCCTTCCTTCCTTCCTTCCTTCCTTCCTTCCTTCCTTCCTTCCTTCCTTCCTTCCGAATTCCTTCCTTCCTTCCTTCCTTCCTTCCTTCCTTCCTTCCTTCCTTCCTTCCTTCCTTCTTTCCTTCCTTCCTTCCTTCCTTCCTTCCTTCCTTCCGAATTCCGAATTCCGAATTTCGAATTCCTTCCGAATTCCTTCCTTCCTTCCTTCCTTCCTCCTGAATTCCTTCCTTCCGAATTCCTTCCTTCCGAATTCCTTATTTCCTTCCGAATTCCTTCCTTCCTTCCTTCCTTTCGAATTCCTTCCTTCCTTCCTTCCTTCCTTCCTTCCTTCCTTCCTTCCTTCCTTCCTTCCTTCCTTCCGAATTCCGAATTCCGAATTCCGAATTCCTTCCTTCCTTCCTTCCTTCCTTCCTTCCGAATTCCTTCCGAATTCCTTCCGAATTCCTTCCTTCCTTCCGAATTCCTTCCTTCCTTCCTTCCTTCCTTCCTTCCTTCCGAATTCCTTCCGAATTCCTTCCTTCCTTCCTTCCTTCCTTCCTTCCTTCCTTCCTTCCAAATTCCTTCCGAATTCCTTCCTTCCGAATTCCTTCCGAATTCCTTCCTTCCTTCCTTCCTTCCTTCCTTCCTTCCTTCCTTCCTTCCTTCCTTCCTTCCTTCCTTCCTTCCGAATTCCTTCCTTCCTTCCTTCCTTCCTTCTTTCCTTCCTTCCTTCCTTCCTTCCTTCCGAATTCCTTCCTTCCGAATTCCTTCCTTCCTTCCTTCCGAATTCCTTCCGAATTCCTTCCGAATTCCTTCCTTCCTTCCTTCCTTCCTTCCAAATTCCTTCCTTCCAAATTCCTTCCTTCCAAATTCCTTCCTTCCTTCCTTCCTTCCTTCCTTCCTTCCTTCCTTCCTTCCTTCCTTCCTTCCGAATTCCTTCCGAATTCCTTCCGAATTCCTTCCTTCCTTCCGAATTCCTTCCTTCCTTCCTTCCGAATTCCTTCCTTCCTTCCGAATTCCTTCCTTCCTTTCCTTCCTTTCCTTCCTTCCAAATTCCGAATTCCAAATTCCGAATTCCTTCCTTCCTTCCTTCCTTCCTTCCTTCTTTCCGAATTCCTTCCTTCCGAATTCCTTCCTTCCCTCCTTCCCTCCCTCCTTCCCTCCTTCCTTCCCTCCTTCCCTTCTTTTTTTTCTATGTGTCATGTTCCTTTATTTCTGCAACAAATTTTGGCCATTTCGTCAAAATTATTAAGTAACACAACCACCTCTTATCATTTTCTCAACAATAAGAACAGTCTCCTATTACTATATTCCTGGCACAAAGCCCATGTTTAAAATTAAACTCCTGATCCTTTAGCTATATCTCCATGTCTTACCACATCCAAGGCAGATAAAAAGGTTGGTACCAGCAGGAACATCAGATCATCAGACTTTGTGACTAAAGTGTCATCAATTAGCAAGTCCCCCATTCAAAAAGCAGAGTGGCAGAGAGCAATGTGATCTGAGACATACAAGGTACTGAAACATCCATCTCTTCCTGCAGTGCTGACCTCCAGCCAGGTAACATGCTGAGAAAGAATAAACCCTAACTGGAGAGGATAAGATGGCTTGGGGCAACATGGAGTTTAACTGAAGACTTCTGTCAGGCTGGAAAGAAAAAAAATAAGATATTCCTTGTCTGCTCTCTGGAAAAGCATGGCCTCTGTGAGAGAGAGAACTGAATTCTAATTTCAGTTACTCTGTGGTGAACTAATGAGCTCAGAATAGATAAAAGGGAACCCATGAACCTGTATGTCCTGGGCTGACAGTGTGAAGCCGCTTTATTCCTTACCCGTCCGCTCAATGCCCAAGGACGCTGTGCCTTTAAGATGGATCCGAGGGGGCCGGTGAACGGCTCAGCCCAAGGGCTCCATGGGCTCAGCAGGGCTCGGGAGGGATGCGCCGGGAGCACTGTGTTGATCTTTGGGTTTCTTTTTTGTTCCAGCTAGCTGGAAAAAGGTTCTGTTGGTTTTTTTCTTGTTCTTTTCTCCCTTCCCTCCCCCTTGCCTCACTGCCTCCCTTTCCTTCTCACTGGTCTGGGGAGCCTGCGGGGGCGGCCCCGGCTGGTCCAAGCCCAAGTGTCTGTTCCCTCTTTGGGAATTTGTTGTATTTTGAGGGTTTTTTTTATCCTGTTCTACCCTGTTTTGTTTGTGTGTTAATAAACAGTTTAGTGGGTTTTTTCCCACTTGCACTTCTTGTGACCCATTTGTCTCATTGATGGAGGAAAAGGGTAGTCCCTTTTCCCTTTGGAGGAAATGCTCATTCTGGACTGTGTTTCCTCCTGAAGTTTCCTCCCAAAAACCGAGACACTATAGTTTCTAATCTTGCACTTTGTCAGATTTCACTCACGTACTCTTTTGAACACTTTTCATGCGTTAAAGTGGTTTGTGTCCCTCCATGTTTCAATTCAATGTCCTTATTTTATTTCATTTATTTTATCTTATCCAAAAAGCATTTTAAAGGCCTTGATTTTATTCCTGTTTGGAAAGGAAAAGCAAAGAAAAAAACATCCAAAAAAACCAACTTTCAAATGGTGCCATGACCAGGAAAAACTCTGTTAACTTTTCTGAAAAATTTTGCCCAGGTTCTTCCCCTTAAAGTTCTAAAAATATGATGTCACAACTCTCCTTTTCATGGGATCATAGAAAATGGGCAAGGTTGGTAGAGACCACGGGAGCTCATCTAATCCAACCTCCCTGCACAGGCAGAATCTTTCCCCCCTTTAAAAAAAGAAAATGATTCTTGGCAGTCACACTGAGTCTGATTTTATACAGTGAAGCTACTGAGAATTCATCACAGCAACAGAAAATATTTCTTCGGTGATTTTTGAATTTATTTCTTATTTTATTGATGAGTAGTGGTAAACAGCCCTGAAGTGACTTGCAGCTTCACACAAATCTCACACACTGCATATATCCAGGAGGTATGTTTTTGTCAGAGGGGGCTGAGAGGCAAAAACCAAGTGATTAAAATCCAAAATAATGCTTAGAATGGTACAATAAAAGAAGCCATTTATTTTAAGAATACTCCAGGCCCACCAGTATCATTAATCTTGTCTGAAATGACAAAAGAATAGCAGGTGGGGGTGGGGGCAGAAGGAGAAAACAAGACAGAGTGAAAAAAGCTGTCTGTTTGGCGGGATTTTGAAAGACCAAAGGAAGAATTATGTTTATAACCGTCCAAAGAGGGACATTAATAAAATTAAGAGTTCCTCATGGAAAACAACCCTTCAGACTGAAAAATGCATATACACAAAGATTTGTGCTTCTGCCTGGTGTAACCTGGTTGAGGGGCTTTGCACCAAAGGGGGCCATGGACTCGTCAGTGTCTGGAGCTGCACCGTGGAGGAACTCGGGCGCTTTCTGTCCTGCTTTCACTGGTACCTCACACAGCTGGAGATCGGCTGTGTCAGAACCAGTGACAGGGGTGGCTCTGGAAAGGGCTGGGACCCTGAGGATGGACGGGCAACCCTCATCTGGCTGCAGCTTGAGCTGCTGCGGTGCCGTCCCTGGGGACATCTCAGCTTAATGCTACAAAAGCCACGACACCACAGCAGGGCAGGGCTCTGTGGGGACATTTTCTGCAGGATAGGGATGTTTTGGAGGCATGCCAGTCTGTGGTGCCCCAATTTGGCTGCAGCCCCTGCATCCCAGTGAGCGTTGGGTGTTTGGGTATGGCAGACCTTTGCTGTTGTTGGTTTGGGTTTTTTGCAGTTGAAGTTACAATTCCCCCATTCTTCCTACCTGACAGCCCATTTTGCCTCTTTATTTCCTGAATATCCCTGGTGCAGATTGAGTTGTAACAAGAAACCATTACCCAATTAGCACAGAGCCTGTACATTGCAGAAAGAAGCCCAATAGATTAATTTAAAAAGAAGTCAAATAGATTCATTTCACACAGCTGCAATCTAAATTTCCATTATTAACAGTTTAAAAAGACTGAGCCCGAGTCCATTCAAAATAACCAATACTTGGACAACCTGCAATCCCTTCCCATCTTGTGCTACAGGTAATTTTTTTTTCCTCTGCAGTCAATGCAGCCAATTGTCTCTCAAGTGCCTTTTAAATATATTAACAAGCAATAAGCTGCTGTTAACACATTACAGAAATCGATTCCCTTCATAAAACACATAAGTACCTCTCAGGAATAATTTGGTCATTCTTTGTATATGTTCAAACTTCACATATTTAGCTGAGCAGGAAGCATTTCCTTCTGCATCCCTTAGGAAAATTTCTTCACAGAAACAGCTAAGTGCTGGTTTTTTTCGTTTTCCCACCAATATTTAACACTTTAGAGCAAGGACAAGAAGAGAGATGTTTTTCCAAAGAGATTGAGAAACATGTATTTACTTTAAATCTATATTTTTCTTAGAAAATACCTGCAATACCATCATATTTTTCAACAGAAACACAGTCTTTTAAAATACTTTGATTGTGCAGCAAGAGTTTGTCAGAAATATTTCTGAATTCCTGCCTGTCTGTTCTCTTTCCATAAAAGATATTGACTTGAAACAGAGTCCTTGCAGCAACATGCTGGGAGCGGTAAAAGCTCTTCCCTGAGATAGTGACATGTTCTGGATCTAAACTCAGTAAGACTTGCTGAAAATACTCAGGAAACACTTGCAATAGTTGAGGGTTGAATCTATTGGACTCAAGTTGAAATACTCCACTTTTGCTTTGTCAAAATAACCTCCTTTTAATTCACCTGGCAAATTTCCACATTGGACTCACCTTATGATCAGAACATACACTTCTCATTTGCAGGAGGCACAAGCTCCTTCCTCATGAAGGGATCTTCCAACAGCAGCTCTTCACTCCCTTACTTTGCTGTTCAGCTTCTCCTACTGAGGATCTTGTTGGTCTTCACTGCATGGCACCTGAACCTCTCAGGAAATCCAGTTTGTATCATTCTTCCAGCTTCTCAGTTTGCCTGGCCTGCTGGCTTTCCAGGCAGCCAGTTATCCAAGCCTCCACTGTGAAACATCAGAGGTCAGTGCTGTGGAAGTCTGCTGCAAGAATCAGATCTTCAAAGTCATTGCTCACATAGAGATACTTATTCATGAGGGCCAATGGCAGCTGGGCAGAGGGGCTTTCTCTGATTCCTCCAAAATCATTTCCAGGGATTTGCCCACCCAGGGCAGTGCTGATGCTTGGATTGTGTGGGGTTCCTTGACATCATCAGTCGTGATGAGACTTCACCACCCCTCTATTATCTCATCACAGGACTCCGCAAAATGTGTTTTACACCACAAGCCATTGCTTCATTAAAATCATGAAGAAATAAATAAACCTCTGAATTGAGGATCAGGAACACACTCTTTTCTACCCAACTCCACTGGTTTAATGTTTAGAATATGAGGTCAGTCAATTTCCCTTTTCCCTCTCTAAATCAGTGCATAATATTGATGCAATATATTAAAGGAATTGAATTGGTTTAGCATCTGAACCCTGTGAAACCAACGCTTTAGAGAATATTCTCAGTAAAGTTGTAACCCCATCCATTCCACAGCTTCTGACCTAATTCTACCCATATTGGAAAAAAAATGCCCAGTCACAGGGCAGGTTTCCTCAGTCTTTTGTTTGTCTTTTCAGTCATATTCTACAATTGTATTCTGAATTGGCTGGGGGACGTAAGACTCACTATTTCCTCCCAATACAAACACCTCAATCATGTGGCAACTCAACCAATTTGCTGTTTTCTGTCTGGGTAAGTGATTATTATTTTTACTGTTTCCCTCTGTTCATAGTTCCATGTGCCACACTGTTTGCTGACCGTAAAATGAGGCATTTATTTACTGCAAATGGCTTGTGTGGATATTGTGGTGAGAGCTCCCTTTGCAGCAAAGTGAAAACACTGCTGATTGCTGGAGCCTCGTGCCCAGGTTCCCTCCCTCCCCTGGCCTCCTTCTGACATTCACAGACAAAATCTGCAAAGGACTTCAAGGGGAAGGCTGAAAATCAAACAGGGTGGTTTGAGATGTTTTGTTTCCATCCAGCCTTTCTCCTGAAGGACTGGTGCTCTTCAGCTGGACTCATCCACCATGGAAGCCAGGGTTGGGAGGGGCTGGGAAGACAGCTGGAGCAGAGAGCCAGGATTTACCAGCTGAGAGTTCTTCCAGCAGAATGAATACTCCGAGTTCATAGGCACCTCCACGCAAACAGAACATATTTGGAAATACCTTTGAAACAAGTGCTGTTACCATCTCCATCATCCAGTGCACCACATAAACTGTCCTTTCCACTGGACAATGCAGCCCAAAATACATTTTCAGTGGGATGAGCCAGCAGAGAGCTGGAAGCAAGAGTGAGACAGGAAGGTTTGCTATAAAAAGGCTGAACCTGCCCTCAGAATTTTATCCAAAAATTGTCTTTTGCTGTCTTCTCAAAGCATGGATGCTGCCCTGCAGCAAATGACTGAAGGGAAAAAAGACTTTGTCACGACAGTGTTTTAAAATAGCCTTGCCTGATAAACAAAACCCCCACCAGCCTTTGTATGAAAGAAAGGACAGACAGTCCAACAAGCTGTCATGGATCTCACTATTTAAATAACAAGAGAAAAAAAAAGTTACTGAGTTGGAAAAATTTTTTTGCCATCATACTGGATGAGTTATTTTACTGAACTTCCTCTTGACTGTGTCTGACTTTCTGCTTCCTGCTGGAGCAGCCCATGGTGTCACTGACACAACTCCTCTTTAGACTAGGGCTGCAAGGCTTTGGGAGGCCCAGGGAATGTGGCAATGTAGGACTGCCCACGGCAGCTCAGGTCCAAGGGTCAGTAAGTCCATGATCATATCCTGTAAGCTTTTTTAAGGGGTATGAATGATACAAGCCTAGAAGTCATTTTTGTACTGATGGTTAACACTTTCTTTGCAAGCAGTTAAGCTTTATGAAGCATCAGAGAAGACGTGTCACCTGTCACACCCACCTTGGGGCATTGGCACAACTTTCAAAGTGTTTTATTTTTGCTGAGCCTGTTGCCAGTGTAGCTAGATTTTGGCAGCTTGGTTGAGAACAAAGTCATAAAATGAGATGGGGAGGCTTATCAAGTAAATTAATTAGATCAATTATTTACAAGTTAAATTAATGCCAGACAGCGTGGATGTTGTATTGTAAGCCTGGCATAAAACTGAGAAGGCCAAACGCTAACTACAGAATTAGATGTAAATAACCCTCTTTGATGTCCTCTAATTAAACATCCAGCAGAATGACTTTGGCATCAAAAGCACGTGAAGTTATCAAGTCTAGGAAGAAATCCCAATATTTAGAGTGTACCTGTCATCAAAATACATACAGAAAGTAAATTACTCTTTCTTTGATAAGACTGAGCAGAAAAAATATCTTTCCACAAGGCAGAAACTATGAGAAATGACATAGTATGAATTTAGGAATGGGAGTCAATTAGGATAATAGCACAGTGCACTAGAGGTCATTCCTTATGCTCTCTGAAACCAGACTGAGCTGCATTTGCAAACTGCCCCCTGTGTACAGGAGTTGTGTCTTCCTTGGTGCTGGTCAGTGGAGAAAAACAATTGAATATGCCTTTTTTTTCCAATTTTCCTTTAGGAGAAACCTCTTTATTGTCACCAAACAAAAGTGAAGATTAAACAAGGTGACTGAAGCTGGGTAACACAACCACTCCCCAAACAGAAAGTGGAAATAATTTTGTTTCAGCTAAAGGGGACAGAAATGGGTGATTTGGCTCCTCTTTCATACTCGCTGATACAGAAAAAGCAGTGAACATTGAATTATAAATGCCTTTAAAAGATTTTTGCAACTAGGCAAGGACATCTAATTAGTTTTAGAAAGTATCTCATTAATGAGTGTAAATAACACAGTGAAAGTAATTAACTTATGCAATGTAAATTGCCCATTGCCAAATATTTACAGTTACAGCTTTACCAATAAACTTCAGAGACAGCTATGCACCAAAAGAAAATGAAGGTTAAAGTATCTTTGAAAGCTCACATATTTTTTATAAGCATAAAATTAAACCAATCATGACTCACCAAAAAATTATTAATTGCAAATTGCAGACCCATGTCCTCAAGTAGCTGAATTCCTAATTCCACAGCCCAAGAGAAGAATTTTTTCTTCTTCAGAGAAAGAAGACACAAAACACTAAAAACACTAAACTGTAAAACACTCACCTATTTATAAAAAACGGAGTTGTAAGAAATTTTTGTCAGAAATTTCAGGAGTTACTTTCCTCTTGCAAAATAAATCTTGCTCTTAGTTCTGAGAAAAATATACAATACTGGGGAAGAAACACCGCTCTAGTATTTCTAGAGGCACTTACATTTTTTGCTTTCTGATCAAGGCATGTCATAGCTCAAGTTTTGCTGTTAAATCAGCTACATTATTCATCAGGAAAGCACTTAAAAATCCTGAAGACTCCGTTGATTCTTGGAAAAACTTTTTCTGTGGGTTTTCTTTCCATTATAAGATCGAATCATCATTATGCTTAAGAAAGCAGAAGAGGAGAAAAACACAGATGAAATTACCTTAGAGGACTAGCTAGAAGCAGAGAAGCTGAGGAAAGAAAGGAAAATAAAAGCTGATAAAAACCAGCTTTTGGCCTCATTCCTGCACCATCAGATGTAGCTGAAAAACATATAGATAATAAAAATAGAAAAATTAGGAAAAATAACCACACCACTCATTCTCACAGTATTGGTTAAATGCTTGCAGTCTGAAATTTCACAAGCACGGGGCACATCCCATTCAAGGAACTATCAGTTTCTTATGTGCTGAAAGGTGCAGATTTCTGACTGTGTCAATTAATCCATTACTTTACAGAAGGCCCCACTTTTGCTGATTACACTGCTCAGGGAACAGCCCAAGGTCAGTGAAGTGAAATTGATTACATCACTGTTATCCACATAAAGAAGATGTGATTTACCACTGTGTTTTTGCAGATTTAGGTGCAGCATAAATACCAATACCAATGCAGTAGCACATTGATTACTGAGGGAAAATGGAAAAGACTATTTCATAATTCTACAGGAGTTCTAAGGTGTGTGAAACAGGAGCTGGAGTGTATTTCTGACCCCCAAGATGGGCTTTTTCACCAAAGTTCACATTTCAGAGGAGATCATTCTACTTTTCTCCTTAATGGTATTTCCTAAATAGTTTATGTAAAAACAGAAAAAGCACCCAAAACCTAACCAACCCCAAACATCATCAAATGTGTCAGAAGATTATTCAAGTATTACTCAGTGTATTCATCTGGTGTCATTATGCCACCATTATGCCCTTGCCACATAATTTCCAGGTTGACACAGTTAACAATACCTGACAGTAAACCCCAAAATGGCAAGTGCTCCTTTTTGTTTGTTTGTTTTGTTGGTTTTTTTTTTTTTCTTTGTTTGTTTGGTTTAAGTTTCTTTTGTTAATACCAGCAGAGGCTTTTTTAACCAAATATTTGAGTGCACAGAAGTTCGGTCACAGAACTCTTTATAAACATTAATTAATACAGGTGATGAAGATGAAGAGTGTTGCAGGAATTTTCTCTGAGTTTTCTTTTTCAAATCAGCATAAAACCACAAAGTGTGTAATTGTCTGAGAAAGGAATCACAATGGGAAAAGCAGGTAAGTTACCAAGTTTTTCTGACAGTTTTGAGCTTTTGTCTTAAAAAATCATGTTTTCTTGAGAAAACCAGCATAGTGGTGCTAGTGGTATAACATTAAAAAAATCAAGATATTAATTAAAAATTAAAATTTTTACATGAAAACATAAATCAGTAACATTTGTAAAAAAAAAAAAAGTTATTCAAAATCATTTTCTTTGCAGCTCTTTATTTTCCTAATGATATCTACAAGTAATGGGCATACCAAGAAGCCATTTAAAACAGAGTGGTATATTGAGAGTGGTCTTGTTAACAGGAATCTTTCAGTAGTTTCATTTTCAGTGTGTCATCCCTGTTGCTTATGAATGCATTCTATTCCTTAGCTTTTCCTTCATAACTTCCCCCCAAAATCCCTTTTTTCTTCCTTCCCCGTCACATAAGCGAACTTTTAAGTTTTATCCCAAAAATTTCAGAAACTTCTGATCAATTTAAACATATTAACAATTGTTAATAATAAGGCTATTCAGTACAATAAGTATGTTTTTGTGTAGTTACAAGAATAATTCTTGAACTGAGTGAAAATGTCAAGCAAGCCCACTGATCAAAGAAATGTGTGCTTAAAATTATGTAATAATTGAATATTTAATTTAATAATATTTATACTAAATAAAAGACTTTATTTAGTGTAATCTGTTAATTTAGAATAGCAGATTTAATCATTATTGTTAAAAAAATATTTGGGTTTTTAATCTACAAAAATGTGGTTTATGTTTATCAGACACAGAAATTGAAAGCTACTGAGGAAACAGAACTTTTAGTACAAAATTAAATAAAAAGAAATAAACACACAAAATGTTAAAAACAAATGACCAAGGATGATTACTTTAAATATCAGATCACAATTCTTCTCCACCTAAATATCATTACATTTGTTGGCAAACGACATGTTTTCAAGATTTTTCTCCTTATACTTCTGAAATTTAAAAACTGAAAGAAAATGTTTCAGTGAGACTGTATGTTATTTATGTTTTGGTTTTCTTAAATCAATATTTCAAAATTCAAATCTGTGATAAGCCCAAAATCTTTAGCAGGCTGACAGAAGTGTGAAACCTACCCTGCTGATTCCTCAGCAGCTTTCAATTTCTGTGGTTGAGGAAGTAATTTGAACTGCCACTGGGCATAAAATTCAGGGAAAACTTATCTATGTATTTAAAATGTGTTAAATGTGTTAAAATGAAGATGAAATGAAGAATATATCCAGGTGCCCACACCACAGCAATTTTGCACTACAAGAAACACTCCAAGTGGTCCCTAACTCGTGGCCTCTCTAGCTTTGCAGGGATTTTTGGTGCAACAGCAGCAAACCAGGGGCTCATTGTCCTGACCTTACAGCTCTGTGCTGAAATTCAGGCACTTGCAGCCATTAAGGAAGGTATATGGCAGAAGAAATAAAGACACAAAAGGCTGAACTGGCACCTCCACAGGTATAAAACCATCAACTGACCAGGGAGAATGAAGCCAGTACGTCCTCACTCTCCAGCCAGGCCACTCCTTAGACAGTAATTCTCCCTACAAATCTAGCTAATTTCAGAGGCGAGAAATTAGATGAAACACACCACTGATCTGCCAGCCTCATTCCCACACGAAGTTTAACATCCTTGGCCTCTCCTGAGTTCACAAATATAAAAATGTACAAGGCAGCTTGGAGCATGAGAGAACAGTGAGACAAGCTTTTGTCTCTCCCATATTTCAAACATTCCATTAGAGGTTTAATGACTGACATAATTATGATACAGTGCTTGTGAGATTCCAGGTCATTAACCTCCTCTGCCATGTGTAAAATGGAATAACTCTGTGGTAACTACTAAAAGAGCTGTACACAGAAATAATTAATACTTATTAGACGAGTCACACTGAAAATATGTGGACATCAGCAGGTGCTGGAGCTGGCTCTGACTGTGTAAGACCCTGCTGCCTTCTCAGGAGGGTGGGATATCCCACCCTGCAGCAGTTGCATGTGGGAGGACTGGGATTTCTGCAGGGTCCCCAGGGGTGCCTGCCAGCCCTAGATGGACAGATGGACACCAACATTTAGACAGTCTGTCTAAATCTCTGGTCCAAACTCTATCAAAAGGGTTATTTTACTGACCAAAATGTTTTCATCACTGTATTGATGGCATTGTAAGAGGAACTTGATGACTGAATTCCCTTACCTGTGACAAACAGAGCTCTGGGACAGGGCCCTGCTCTCTGGCACGGCTTCACATCCCCCAGCAGCTGGAAATGGGCAGATTTAATGGAGAAAAAGCCAAGGAGACATCAGCACAAGTTCTTTATTTACATTCTCTCTCAGACATTCTACACAAGTAAATGGAAAAGAAAAGGCAAATAAAACAAATTCCTATGCACTTTCTGTTTTTTCGAGATACTAATCTCAGACGTGTTCTGCCAGCAGTTCCCAGTGACCACAAACATTTCATCTCACTAAAGTATGGCTCAGGGACCTTAGGCTGGATGTTCCCAGCTGAATGCTACTGTTTGCTTAGAGAAACACTGCCCAGCTGGATCACCTAGAAATCACTTCCAGCAGTCACCCTGGAAACCTTGGTTAAAGCCGCTGTGTTCTGCCCTGCAGCACCTTCACCTGGATGCAGGATCAGCTCATTGCCTTCCAACAGCCCTTCCCTCAACAGGAGCACAACAAAAACACAACAGCAGATAAACACAAATGAGTTTGGTAAATCTGGCCAGCCTTTTCAGACCTCTTGAAAGTAATGTCTCCCAAATGTCAGGTGGCAGGAGGACAGGACCTGTGCAAAGACCACATAAAAAGACACGTCTCACCCCAGACAAAAATGCTGCTACCCTTTACTGTAGGTCCTCATGAAATCTTAAAATCAATTGGAATACATTACGGCTTACATTTTGTGAGCCTTAATTAACATTTTAGTGAAAGGAATTGGTATTGTGGCTTCAAAAGAAATGAACATAATTCTGGAACTGCCTATCTCTGAATGGATAACACAGGTGTGTTACCACTTCAGCTGGGCTCAAGAGCGAATTTTGCAGTCACATCCATGTATGACACATTCAGTTCATGGAGCCCTTTCAGACCATGGTGATGATTTTTTTTCTAGAAAAGACTGCACCAAACCCTACTATTCAGAGGGTCTCCTAGTATGCTGCACCTCCTGCAGCCTTTCAGTCCACAGGACCAGCCTAGGGTTAATCTAAATAAAACACTCTGAATCTGTGTAATGTGAATGTCAACCCTAAATGTTGTGTTGTGCAGATCTGCTCCTTTTGCTCTACAGCACATGCTAATGTATGTACACTCTTGTGTTACTTCTGGTCAGCATAATTTTGGCTCGACTTGAGCCATATCCATAGTTTCCCAAAACACAGATAGCTGGAGAGTACTACACTGCCTATAGAAAGTCAGCAATTACAGAAAAATTCCTTGTTATATTACTTGTCAAGATTGGAATTTTGGTGTTACAATCAGGCCAAAATTCTATTACCCAAAACTACGGTAGGCCGAGTCCAAAAGTTTTTGACACACCTACCAAAATCAAGCACAGCTGAGAAATGTTTCTGTACTCAGTCCAGTGTTCCTCTGTTGGCCTTCTTTTTCCCTCTGCCTTTTCAATGAAAGAGGGTCTTTCTTTGTTCTTTTTCATTTGAGTAAGTACCTCATAGTCTAGCCACCTGCTTTCTCTGTCTCTGCCGGAGGGCTGGGGAAGAGAATCAGAACTGCAAAAGCATAAAAATCTCATGGGTTCAGATAAAGACCATATAATAAATGAAGAGGGAGTAAAAAAAAAGAAAAAGAAAAGGGATGTAGACTCAGTCACCCACCACCTCCCGTCAGCAAACTGGGGCCCAGGCATTCTCTAAGCAGTGACTACTTTGGGAAGAGCTTCTCTCCACCTCCTGCAATTTCACTGCTGAGCAAAATCCTGGATGATACAGAATATTGGTTTGGGTCACTTTGAATCCAAGATGTGCCAAATCCCATCACTTTTCCAACCCCCACCTGCTCATTGAGAGAGCATGAGAAGCAAGGGAGGTGTAGATGCTGTTCAAACACTGGTCAGCAGTAATAAATCACCAGCGTGTTGTCCATGCTCCTTTGGTCCCAGATCTGAAACACAACCCCATATGGGTTGTCAGAAAGAAGTCTCCAGCCCAGCCCAGTGTAGAGCAGGAACACTACTTTTTGTTTTATTTAACAGTCATGGATGGCACAGATGTTCTGAACCAGATGTTTTTAAAATTTTCCCAAAATTGTAATGCCTCAGAGAGATTTCCCTCTGCACCTTCGATTCACCTTTTCTCCCTTTGGCTCAGCTATACACAGACAGACTGCTTCTGTCAGTATGGGAAGTCACTCTGAGAGTTTGCTGAGCTCAAGAGTTTCTGGGCACCTGAACTTTCAAGGAAATTCAAAACAAGATGATAGTAATCCCCTGGGGAAGGCAGAGGCTATTTTGAGGGTAGAAGACTGCAGCACCCTTCTGGAAGCATTTTACTGTGCCAAAGTAAACACTATGTTGAACACTGGAATCTGTCAGTAAGAGTAAAGGAAGACACCAGATGTAAAAGGACTTACTATAAATGATACATGAGATATGTGTCGTGCTGATGTTAAAATTAGAGCTGGTTTTTAACATTTCATAGAGGACAAAGACATGCATGCTTTTGTAACCAAATTCCTGCCACGGCAGGATAGGCAGAGTCTGGTTCTGGCAGGGGAACGTCTCGTTGAGGTGGCATTTAATCATTGTCATAGGTGTTCTTGTCACTTGAGACAGCACAAAATTTTAAGTCTTTTTTCCCCTTCTCCTCTCATCATTTTCATGAACTGCCAACAGAGAACTGAGAAATTTCTCCACAAGAGGTTTTCAATGCCAGTTTTAATTAGAGCATTTGTGTTAGCACTAAACAGTCAGAAAAAAAGTTCATGGCTGAATTTACCCACCCACACAAGATCTACTCTTCTAAATCCTGTAAAACATCTGCACAAACCTTGTGAAGCTGGCTTCCTAAATCCTGAGTTACTGAATATCAGGTTTGATTTAACTGGAGATCTCTGTGGCCACACACTGTACCCACTATGTAGAGTCCCTCCCTCATAAAAAAAAAACGTGAATCTGCTTGTCCCTCTTAATTGTACACAGGTCCACTTAAAACTCAGTCCTAGTTCAAAGCCTGCTGACAGGCTGTGAGAAGCAAACCAGTAGCACAAATAATGCACAAAGCAGCAACAAGAGGGTTGTATGAGTCACTGTTAAGCAGATCTGACTGCCTGGTAGGAAGAAAAAAAGAAAAAAGAGGAAGGAGGATGTACAATATCCTTTACCTTCCCCATCTCTTTCGTGGAGAGCACTGAAGTTCTCACCAACAAAATTTTCCAACGCAAAGCTTTTTTCTACCAGGTGTCACCAATACTTAGAATAAAAAATGATTAGTTCTTCTGAAAATGTTACTTTTAACCCACAGTGAATCTTAAATGGTCAATGGTCAACATGTTTTTTTGGATAAAATCTTCTCTACCTGGATGCTCTTAGGCTTCCCTGGGCTCTAGAAAGCCTGAGTGCATTGTGCAGTGTTCAATGTAATCATAAAAAGAAGCTACAGTCTGATCAAAACCAAAAATAGCTTCTCAGAATAGGTTAGCTGTGTAATTTGAGCTTCTTAGTCTCAACTGTAGCTGGAAACTGCTGTCAACAAATAAAATTCCTTTCTAGTGCAGTGCTGGTCAACTTTCCAGAGCATACTTGCAGATACAGCAACTTTCCAGATACAGCTGTCATCTTGGCAGATTGTTAATTCACACCACAGCACACAGATGCATCCTAATACAAATATAATTCAGTCGCAAAAAATGCCTGGTAAATACTGAAATTTTTTCCTAAAATGTTATGTTCTGTTGACAGACCAGCTTTGTTTCATGGCTGGTTTGCCCATGTGATTCAGATCCAGGACTGAAATGGTTTCAGGTAAAATCACACACGCAGGGGAAAGGGGTGCCACAGCCAATATCAGGATGTGCTCAAAGCCTTCCATCTGTTCCAGGTAATGTAGAACTGAGTTCTGACTAAGGTGCTTTTGCACCTTTAAAAACCCTTTGCTAATTCACAGTTGTTGTTTTTGCTAAGAAAGCTGTAGTTTAAAATCTTAAAGCTTTGAAATCAAATACGTGTTAAATTAAACTGAGTTATTCTAAATTATGTCAATTTCAGTTAAAAAGAAAGATATTACTTTTTTTAAAAAAATTATTTTAGGCATTAGAAATTATTTCTTGACATAAGTAAGGGAATAAAAGTGGAATTTTTGAGATCTTGTATTATTTTTCAAATCTGAGTTTTAGCTCTAGCAAATTTTTAGCAGTAAAGAAATACTCTTTCTCCTTTTATGGGTAGATTTTTTCTTAAATGAGCCTTTGCTAACAAAAAAGAATGCCAGTTTCGATAGAGCACCCACAGACAAGCCCATTTTAAATAGATTATTCTTGCTTTTCTTTTTCATTTTCTGAAGTATGACAAGCCAGTTGAATCACAAATTTAATAATGTGTGCTCAGATTTTTATTGCAAAGCTGTAAATGAGCTTCTTTTTGTGTCTCCTTGCATTTGCTTCTCTTTTCAAAGGCTCATTGCAAAAAGCAACTAATGATAAATAAAACCCAAGTGTCAACCAGTGAGGTGTTCCCAGTGTCTCTTTCTCTCTACACTAATTAGGGGGCATAAGAAATTTAAGCACAGGGATTAAAAGCAAACAGAGACACCACCAGGGAGCAGATACAGGAGCTTTCACTACAAACTGGTACTGACAGATATTAATGCAATAAACTCAGTGCAACACTAAACCATCACTGACCTCCTGTTGCTGCAGAGTGGGAGCTGCGCTGCATCACTGGGGCTTACAGAGTCCTTTTAGAAAGCCTGCTGGCATCCCCAGCAGGTTTCCTGGAGGAGTCAAACAGAGATAAGCAGCATCCAGCGACCAGCCAGATAATCTGCTCAGTGCTCCAGCCGAGAGCCTCCTCAGCAGGCAGGTGCCTGCAGCAGTGACTGATGGCATCATCCCAGCACGCTGGGGACAGCGTGTCACCCGTAACGGGGTCAGGCCGTCCTTGCCACACACTCTGGGGACCCTGATTAAAACATGCCATGCCTGCTTTCCCCTCCCGACCGAGGCTGCCCTTGGGCGGGACAGGCGATCCTTCAGGCGGCGCTTTTTCCAGCTTCGTGCGGAGATCATTAGCACGGCGGGAAGCGAAGCACAGGAGCTGCCTCATCACATCAGTGTCCCGCTAAGTCCTGCATCACAGCCCTGTGCACAGCCCTTTCCAGAGGCTTTGGGGGAAGGTGAGAGAGGCCACCCTGCTGGAATGCTGTGGAGTGAAGGTTCCAGAAGGAAAATGCAGCTGCTGTGTCACCTCCCTCCCTCCACCAGAAAAATAAAGAATTTATTGTGTTTAAGGCCACAGCTGCTGAGGAAGAAGGGAGTGAGGCTTAACTCCAGTGTTCTGTGATCAGTACCAGAGGGAAGAGGCAGGGAAGGGTGTTCTGCTTCTCTGTTGTAACTCTTGCTGGTTCCAGTTGTATGAAATTACAACAAAAACAACCTCCTCAAGAGGCCAAACGCAGCAACAAATATTCACGGCACCATGTTCTAAGGCCAAGGTTTAAAACTAATGGGAATCCAAACTCCCGATTTCAGGTGTTTAAACAGACAGTTTTCCAAGCAGACGGAATTTGTGCCATTTGACTGAGCCTCCTTCAGGAGCTAAAAGTTGGATGCTCAGCAAGGAATCCATCAAGAATTTTGGGTGGCCTTGAAAGACATGACTCTCCAGACTGTGTCTTTCCCAGGCACCTCTGGCTAGGAAACTGTAGTTTCTCACAGTGGACAGAAAGAAGCAACTGAATTTCAGAAGAAAACAGTTATTTTAATTCAAACTCTATATGTAAATATCTTACCTGAGCTGAAAGTTCAGTTCAATCTAGAGAAAAGGAAAATCAGTATTTAACACTAATCAGAATCAACATGATCCATTTAGTATTCAAGTCCCAGGACAAGAAGATATGAATGAAAATAAGCTTTAAAACCAGCATTCAGCAAGATTTCCAGCAAGCACAATTTTGCAGTTCATCCCAGCACTAGCAGCGCACATAAAAGCCGTGTGTTGTGATAAAGTCTTAAATCAGGGAGGAAGAATAGAACAAACCAGTCCCAAACCAAACAAACCTCTCCATGTTGCACTAAGTTACAAAGAGCAAGAAATTTCACACCATCTTGTCACCAAACACTGAAAGCAGTGACACAAAGTGACTCCCAACATTAACCTTTCCTTGGAATTCCACTGCTTCTCCCTGCAGGGCCCTGGCAGAGTTTTTGCCGACGTTGCTGGCTCTCTCCAACAAAGTCACACAGGATTTTATTCCTTGCAGGAATGTCCTGGGGATGTTTGCAGTGCAAGGACCGAGTGAGGTCCGGGAGTTGTGGTGAGCATTAAACTCTGACCATTCAGGTTTCTGACCTGGCTGGAGGGAGGAGGGTTGTGAAACTGACCCCAAAATTCTGGAGAATTTGGAAGTGGGTGGGAAGATCCTGTTGCTGATGGGATCCCACAAGAAGTGTGGGACCCCTGTGGGTGAGGCGGTGAGGAATCCATGGTGACATCCCAGCTGACTCTCCTCCATGGAGCCCCTCCAAAAACCCAGTGATTTCCTCAGAATTGTTTCCTCCCTCAACCCCTGTCCACTGTATCCAGGGAGACAGATTCAAATCTGACTGGTTTTTTTCCCAAAATTAATGAGAGAAGTCCCAGCTGAGGATTCTGGAGAAGTCTGAGCCCAGCTGCTGGACAAAGGAAAAACAACTTTAAAGAGCTTAAAGAAACCCATCTGGAACTGGGGGAAATAAGGTTTCTTAAAATATACCTGAGCAAATAAGGGGGTTGTCCTTAAAAAAAAAAAAAAAAAAAAAAAAAAAGAAGAAGAGAAATAATGAAGGATTTTCCTGCAAAAAATGTTTTAAAATGCCAGGTAAATAAGGAACAAGAATTTTTCCTTAAAATAGGGAGAATAAAAGGTTTTTCCCTTAAAAAATCCCTAAAAATAGAGAGATTAACTTTATTTTAGGAAAAAAAAAAAAGAAGAAAAAAAAAAAAAACAACACTAAAAATGAGGGTATTTTAAAGGGAATTTTTTTCCTCCAAAAAATAGAATTTCAGTGTATAAGGGCTTCTTTCTTCTTCCTGCAAAAAAAGGCCAAAGTATATAATGAAGATTTTTCTTATCCTTCACAATAAGAAAAAGAAAGTCCTCAAAATCCCAATTAAACAGGGATAATCTATTTTCTTCCTGATAGTAAAAAAGGAGATAAGGGATCTATACTTAAAAAATAAGTTTAAAAGTACTTTTTTGTTGTTTAAAAAAATTAAACCAGGGAGTAGAAGTTGAAAGTTTGGAAAGGGGCAAAAATATCACATATGGTGAGGAGGGATCCAGAGGTGTCTCCAGAACCCCAAAATTATTCAAAAAAGGGCTTCACTGTGCTTAAAAAAAAAAAATATATATATATATGGAGGAGCCCAAAATCCCCAACACGTGATTAAATGTCCCTTTCTAAAGAATCCAGGGAAAGCTCAGAGAGACTGGATGGGCGGAAAGTTGGCAAATTACGTGTTTTTGTAGTTTTTGTTTTGATAAAAGAAGGAGCAGGACGAGGTGAAAGCCAGCAATGTTGAGTGTTTGAGCTCATTTTCAGGCTGCAGTTCTTCGCTTCAACGTAATCCAGGTAAGGGAATTTTTATTCTGGTGGGATTTTGGTCATTCCTTGGAATACTGCCTCTTTAAAATCCTGATTTTTCATGGATTTATGGAAGATTTGTCCCTTTAAATGACCTAAAAATGCATGAAAAAATGTAAATAATCCTAAATTTATTCAGAAAAAAAGGCAAAATTCCTGAATTCAGGCATAGAAGGGGAAAAAATTCCTCAATTCATGCACACATATAACAAAAACTTAAGATTCAATTAAATAAAAATTTAATAAAATCCAAATAAATAGAAGATAAAAATAGCATTCATCTAAAAACTCTATTGAATAAAATGTCAATGCATTTAGAATTAAAAGTTAAAATGAAATTAAATAATCACTTAAATAAAATTTTTGATCAAAATTCAAGCATATTAAATTAAAAATTCAAAAATTAAATTTTAAAATCTGCTGAATTAAATTATATTAATGCTTAAAAATGCACTAAAATAAATTAAATTAAAAAGCCAACTTTTCAAATTCTTCAATTCTTTAAAGAAATGGTTAAAATACCACACATACACACAGCTCCACACACAAAATTCCTGGGAAAAGTGTGTGTTTGGTGTTTTAATGTGGATTTTTTTTGCCTCTGAAACCTCATTTTACTGCATCATCTGTTTTGGGGGAGCATTGTTGGTTTGCTTGTTTTTTGGGTATTTTTTTAGGTTTTTAGTGGGTTTTTTTAAGTTTTCCTGTTTTTTACAATTATTTTAGGGTCGAGGATGTCACCCACTAGTGTTTTCTTCCTCCTGATTTTAGGTAAAGGTTTGTTTCTGAAAAAGTGTTGTCATTTTCATCCCTGTTGGGAAAATGATTGATCAACTCATTTTCCTTCCTATTTTTTCCCCAGGTTCCATGGTGGACACCAAAACCTCATCTGAAAAAGGTGAATTTGGGGGTTTTGCCCCCAAAAAACATTATTTCCACCTAAATCAAAATTTCTCCCACCCACATCATACCATTTTCCCACTATTCTCCCCAAAATCCATGTGTTCCCCCTGTAATTCCACTGGGGTCATTCCCTTCCACCCCAGTTTCATCATGAAAACCCAGGAGAAGACACATCCATTTTTAGGTAATCAAGACCACGGGAACCACAAATTTGGTGGGTTTGGCCATTTGTTGTTGGGTGAGAATTTGGGGGCAGTTCCCAAATCCTGGTTTTCCCACAGGGTCCCTGCTCTATCCCTATGGACCGCACCAGGGGGATAAAACTAACCCCAAATACGATGATGGGACATCTGAGGAGATCGCCCTCTCTGTTCCCTTTACCTTCTACGGCAAATCCTACCAAACCGCCTTCGTAGGTTACCCCAAGTTCCATATTTTTGGGAGTTTCCTCCATTTTTTCCCGATTTTCCCTCCATTTCTACTTAATTTTTCCTCTGTGTATGTGTGTGTCCCCAAAATCAACCCTTCTTGAGTTCATAGAGGGATTTGTTCTTGGACGCTGAAACATCTTCAGATGGGTGGGGGATCTTAAGGGGACTGGCGCTGTTGGGGAGGTTGGAGGGACTTGGGGGGTCCTGAGGATGGTGGGTGGTGGTGTGGTCCTTCGTGGTCATATGGCTGGTGAGTCTTGAGGCAGTTGGTTGGTTTTGGGTGGCCCCATATGGGGTGGATCTTGGGGTGCGTTGGTGGGTGTTGTGGGATCACATGGGTGGTGGGTTTTGCGAAGGTCCTGGAAGGGTGGATGTTGGGAGGGTTGGTGGGTGTTGTGGGGTCCTGTGGGTGGTGGGTCTCAGGAGGGTCCTGGGGGTTGTGGGTATTGGGGTTTCTATAGATGTTTGATTTTCATGGGGTCCCGTCGGGTGGTGTGTCTTGGGAGGTTGGTGGGTTTTGAGGGGTTCTATGGGTGTTGGGGGATCACGTGGGTGGGGGTTCCCATGGTTGGTGGGTCTTGGGGGAGTCCTGTGGGTGATGGATCTTGGGGAGTTGGTAGGTGTTGGGGGGTCCCTATGGGTGGTGGTTCTTGGGGTGCTTGGAGGGTCCATCTCAAGGACTCCACAGCCCAAGTCAAGGTGTTGCACCCACCTGCTCCTGGTGTCACCTCCAGGTGAACAACAATGGGGTGATCTCCTTCGATGAGCCCGTCAGACAATACACCCCAGACCCCTTCCCTCTGGCGGATGGGCACCCTTTCGTAGCTCCCTACTGGGGGGACGTGGACAATGTGCTGGGTGGGGACATCTTCTACCGCCAGACCACTGACCCAGCGCTGCTGGCAGACATCAGCCAGGATATCACCCAGTACTTCCCCAAAAGCCCCTTCACTGCCACCTGGGCCTTGGTGGCCACCTGGGACCATGTGGCCTACTATGGCTCCACCTCACAAAAGGTGAGGTCCATGGTCCAGGGGGCATGAAGGTCACTGCTTGGCTCTTGTTGACCCACTTGGTGGCCTTGGTGACCCACTTATTTAGACCTCCGTGACCTATTCTTGACTCCCATGACCCATCCTTGACTCCATGACCTTTTCCGTAGGGCAACACCTTCCAGGCTGTGCTGACAAGTGACTCCAAGATGTTCTACATCATCCTCAACTACTGGGACATCCAGTGGACCACAGGGGCAGCAAGTGATGGAGATGCTGAAACAGGACTCGGGGGGACCCCAGCACATGTAGGCGGGGAGGGTGGAGGAGGACAGGGAGAAGGTTGTCCCATTCCATCTTCTGAGGATGATGATGATGAAGGTCAGGGATTGGCCCATCCCATTTTCTGAGGATGATGATGATCATGGTCATGATGAAGGTCCAGGAAGGGCCCACAACATTTCTGGGGAGGTCAAGTTGTCCTTTCCCATCTTCTGGAGATGATGATGATGATGAAGGTCAGAGGTTGGCCCATCCCAGCTATTGGAGACAATAATGATAATAGTGATAATTATGATGATGATGATGATGATGATGAAGACAGGAGATTGGCCCCCCTTCTTCTGGAGATCATGATCATGATAGTGAAAGTCATGGATTGGTCCATATCATTTCTGGAAGACACCAAATATGTTCACATCCTAACATCATTTGTGGGGCCCACCACGCCTTTGGGTAGGGTTGGCCCACGTAGATTCCCCCCCAATTTTCCAGGCGGGATTCAACAGCGGTGATGACACCAATTTCTACAACATTCCCGGATCCCAAACCGATGCCATCATCAACATTACCACCACCTCCAATGTCAAGGTCCCAGGACGCTGGGTCTTTCGAGTGGACGACTTCCAGGTGACAGGTGTGGACCCCCCCAAGCTGAACAATGACTGCTGGTTGTAAGTTGGGCTTTTAGGGGAGAAAATTTGGAATGTTGAGGAAAGGAGGAAATCTGTCAGGGTGGAAAATTGGAAATGTTAAGGAAAACTGGGAATTTGGGGAGTAAATTCAGGGGCGAGGGGGAAAAGTGGGGATTTGGGGGGATAATTTGTGATTGTGGGAGGGTCGTTGTGAATTTAGGGGAAGACTGGGGATTTTTTTTTTTTGTAAAATTGGGTATTTGGGGGGAACAATAGGAATCTTGGTTAGTATATTGAGAATTTTGAGGCAAATGAGGAATTTGAGAATGGGAATTTTAGGAACAATTGGGAGTTTGTTGGGGAATGGTGGGGATTTTATGAGATAATTTGTGAGGAAAATTTGGATTTTTTGGGGCAGTATTGGGATTTTTTGAGGATATTGGGGATTTGGCAGAAAGGGGTTCTTCCTCTTGGGCTGTTGCTGTCTCTTCTAGGTGAATCGAGGGGAGTGGGGCAGAGGGACATCAGTACTGCCACCGTTGTCACCGAGGAAGTTACTGCGAAGGTCAAGGTTATGTCAACTTCTACCAGAGTAATAAAATTGCAGCCAAGACATTGCGGTGTCCATATCCTTGTCATTGTCATGGCACCTCTGGTGATGTTATCACACTCATCTCACTGTCACTGTCAGTGTTCCACCAGTTACAGGAGGTCTGAGGGGTTTTGGGGTGAAATGTGACTGAATTCATCCAATTTTGCCTTTTTGGGTGTTAATTTCTGGGCTCTTTCACAGTATGAAGTTACATGCACATGGCACCCATGTGTACAACAGACACAACCCACAACATATAATTTGACACACATCCACCCCCCCCCCCCCCCCAAAATATTACATCTAAAACACGCTTGGACATCACAAGGCACAACTTTACCCTCCTCACCCTTGACCCCTACTCACAGAATCACAGGATCATTAAGGCTGGATGAGAACTCCAAGATCCTCAAATCCAACCTTTGACTGAACACTCCGTGTCAAACAGACCACAGCACTGACTGTCACATGCAGATGTTTCTTGAACACTCCAGGGATGGCAACTCCACCACATTCCTGGGCAGGCCATTTCAGTGCCCAATCACACTTTCTGTGAAGAAATTCCTCCTGATGTCCAGCCTGAACCTCCCCTGGTGCAGCTTGAGACCATTTCCTCTTGTCTTGCTGCTGATTGCCTGGGACAAAACATTCATTCCCACCTGGCTACAACCTCCTTTCCAGGTAGCTGTAGAGAGTGATAAAGTCATCCATAATCATCCTTTTCCCCAGGCTGAGCTCCCCCCAACTCCCTCAGCTGCTCCTGGCGATCCAGTTTCTTCCCCAGCTCTGTTCCTTTCTCTGGACATGCTCCAGACACTGAATGGCTGGTGCCACTCAATGTCCTTCTTGTCATGAGAGGCCCAGAGCTGCCCCCAGGATTCAAGGTATGGCCTCAGAAGTGCCAGCACTGTCCAGAGGGACGGTCACTGCCCTGGTCCTGCTCCCACACCCTGGCTGGGACAGCCCAGATGCCACTGGCCTTCTTGGCCACCTGGGCACATGTGGGCTTATGTTCAGCTGCTGTCACCAGCATCCTCAGGGCCTTTCCCAATGAGCAGCTTCCCAACCACTGTGGCCCAGCCTGGAGCTGCAGGGGGCTGTTGTGACCCAAGTGCAGGACCTGGCACTTCCCCTTGTTGCACCTCATGCCATTGGCCACCCACTGATCCCATCAATTCCTCAACCCACAAAATGCAATTTTTAAAAATCCCTCCCTCGCCCTCCCTTATTTCCTTTTCCCCTCCTTTTTTACCCCAATCACACCCTCTATTTCTCAAAAAAATACCATTTTTTTACTCCCTCACCTTCTTGTTATTGCAGAATAATTTAAACCTCATTGAGCAGAAAAACCTCAATATCTGGTAATGCCAATTTTTTACATCAGTTTAAAAAAAAGCCACCCTGTTTTTCTCTCTGTTTTCACCTTTTCTGGCCAAAAATTATCTCACGTCATTGGGTGGGGTTGTCCCCTGGGGATGCCTGGATTAGTCATTTTCTTTCCCCTTTTTCTGCCAAAATTATAAAATAATTGAGGGAGGAGCCAGATCTGCTGTCCTGGGATTGTGTTTTCTTCACAGATTTGGGGATAAAACAGAGCTCTTTGGGGATACGGACCTAAGCTGGGGATCAAACAGGGCCGAGGGCAGGTAAGGGCAAAAGTCGATCTAATAACTGATAATTTTTTTTGCAGGAAAGACTCCAAAGTGGGAAAATCTACCTGAAAACTCCTCAAACTCCCCCTCCTTCTTCCCCCTACCCCAGCCCTGGGTCTGGTCCTGGGAGCAGTGGGATTGGAAGGTTTGTGAAGGGATTCTGGAGAGAAAAAGGCAGGATAGGGGAATGGAATGGAATGGAATGGAATGGAATGGAATGGAATGGAATGGAATGGAATGGAATGGAATGGAATGGAATGGAACGGAACAAGGGGGGGTGAGGGAAGGAAGGAAAGGAAGAAGAGAGAAGAAAGGGAAAAAATAAGGAGGAAAGGAAAAAGGGGGAAGAAAGGGAAATTGGGGAAAGAAGAGAGGAGAAAAAATAGGGGAAAGGGATAAAAGGGGAAAAAATGAGGAAAAAAAGTGAGGAAATGAAAACTAGGGAAAGAAGGGAGGAAATAGGGGGAAATATCAGAAAGGGGCAAAACAGAGAGAAAAAAGGGAAAAGAGTGAGACAAGGGAGAAAGAGGGAGGAAAAGGAAGCCAGGGAGGAAGGAAAAAAGAAAAATGCAGAGAGTGGAGGAAAAGAAGGGATAAGGGGATGAAAGGATAAAAGGGTAGGAAATTTTAAAAGTGGAAGAAAAGGAAAAAAAGGGGAGGTAAGGAGTAGAAAGGGGGAAAAGGGGTAGAAAAGGGAAGAAAGATGAAGAAATGAAAAAGCCAAAAGGAGATTTAGATGGAAAAGGGGGATTTAGGGAAAAGAGGAGAAAATGGAAAAATTAAGCAAAAGAAAGAAGAGAATGGGTAAAACAAGGGGAAAAGAGGAAATTACAAAAACATAGAAAGAGAAAAAAGGAAAAGGAAGGAAAGGGGAAAGGAAAAAAGAGGGAAAGGAGATGCAAAGGTACCTTGGCTGGTGGGGGAAATGATGAGGACAGGAGGTTGCCCACCCTTCTTCAGGAGATGATGAAAATGCCTCCCAAAAGCCAATTTAGAGGTCAAGTACACTAAAATTCAGATTTTTGAGTAAGTGCAATTAAAATAGTGAATTTGAGGATAGCTTGAGTGAGAAGAACAGATATTGGGGACACATTTGATAAACCATTCATTTTTGGGATGAGTGCAAGGCTGAAACCCACAGATTTTGGGGATTTGTGTAAATTATATGTCAAGAAATGGTGAATTTTGGGAAAATTCTAGTGAGATTTCAAAAAATATGAGGATTTTACTGTTTTCTTACCTTTTGCACCCAGAGCATCATGGACAGCAGCCTGGGAAAAGCAGATGTGCTGAGATGGTTCTGGATTGTTATGTTCTGGGGTAAGTTGAAGCTGGGTGGGGAAATGCCCTAAAATCTCTAAAATTCCCCTGAAATCATGAATTTCCTCAAAATAAGGGTTTTCTAGCCCAAAACAAGGCTTTCCCAGCCCAAAAGCTCCATCTTTTGCCCAGGGAATTAATTGGGATTCCTCAAATTCACGATTGTTCAAATGGTTTGTTTCTGTGAATGATGATCCAACAGATTATTCTAATTCATTAAATATTTGTTCAGATCAATTTAGTTTACTCTCCCAACTGGAGAATGAGAGTATGAAAAATTCATCAAATCACCGATCAAATTAACACTCCATCAAATCAGTGATCTAACAAATTAAAAGTCCATAAAATCAATCAAGTACATCAAATCCATACCCCATTAAATCAATAATCCATCAGATCAATGTTAAATTTTTTCTCCAAAATAATATCCCATCAAATCAAATCAATAGTCCATAAAATCAATAAAGTGGCAAATCAAAATCAATGATCCATGAAATTACCACTCCATCAAATCAATAGTCTGCCCACTAAAAAGTCCATTAATTTATTAATCCATTGACTCAAAAGTCCATTGGCTCAATAATCTATTGAATCAATAATCCATTAAATCAATGTTCCATCAAATTAATGGTCTAGCAAATGAAATCAAAGGTCTATCAGATTGAAAGTCCATCAAGCCAATAATTATCTAATCATTGAGCCATCAATTTAATAAACTATTGAATCAATAATCCATCAAATTGATCAAGTTGTTGAATCAGTAGTCCACGAAATCAATAATCCATCTATCAGTGATCCATGAAATCAATTGTCCATCAAACCACTAATCCCTCAAATCAATCAAATCTCCATCAAATCAATAATATATCAAATTATCCACTCCTCTCCTTCTTCCCCCCAGCTTTCCTCCATGCTCCCAGCATCACCTCTGAGATGTCACCACCTCACCTGGGTGATGAGTTCCTGGTGGCCTTCCTGCAGAATGGTGACCAACGTACCCTTCGTAGCGACTTTCGCCTCCTTCTTCTCACTGGGCCCTCCCCATCCACCACTGCCACCATCTCCATGAAGAGACCTGGATTACGGATGACAGTGCAGGCAGCTGCCAACCAACCAGTCCTGGTGAAGATCCCACCCCAAGCAGAGATGGTGGGAAGCCAACTTTTTGAAAACGCCGTGGTGGTGAAGACCACTGCTGCCGTCACCGCAGTGATGGTCAACGACAAACCCACAGCAGCTGACTCTGCTGTCATTATCCCAGTCCACAGGTGGGGGACAGAATACCACGTGGTCACTCCCAACCCCGGCCCCACCCGCCATGCCCAGTTTGTGGTGGCTGCTTGGGATCAACCCACCACAGTCAACGTTCATCTCAACACTGACGTCACCTTCCGTGGACGGCTGCATCGACGTGGCTCCACCCTCACCATCCCCCTGGAGCCGTTCCAAGCAGCACAGATCCAGAGTGCAGCTGATCTTTCCGGAACACGGGTGGTGGCACAGAGACCTGTGGCCATCTTCAGTGGTCTCACCTGTGTGGGCAGGTTGAGCCGCTGTGATCACGTGGTGGAACAGCTCCACCCGATCAGCCAATGGGGAAAATCCTTCCTTGTGCCACCAGTGCCCTTCCGGGGACAATCCAACCTTGTCTACATCACTGCTGCCCAACCAACACGTGTCACGGGTCATGGTGAGGTCACTGAGACCACGCGAGAGATACAACCCAACCATGCGCTGCTCTATGGCACCCAGTCCCCGCTGGGCTTGTTCCTCACTTCTGAAGCTGGTGTCCAGGTTTTTCTGTTGGGCAGTGGCAGCAATAGCGGTGCAGTGACCTTTGAGCCATTTTTTGTCAACATCCCAGACATCACCGGTTACTGCAACTCCTACAGTGTCGTTGCGCTGGAGGGGTATGACAACCGCATCCTGCTGGTGGCCAAGACAGCAGAAACTTCTGGAATACTGCTGAACCAGAGGCCATTAGGGAGTGTGGCGTGGGAGCCGATCCCTGGGACAGAATATTCATGGATTGGGATAAATTTGGGAAGCGGATTTGGAATCCATCGTGTGGCGCATGAGACAGCGGCATTTGGGGTGTGGAACGTCGGTATGGGAGAGGGGAAGCGCTATGGAGCGGAGGGAGCTTGTGACAGTGGTGAGTGGAGGTGGACTTTGATATCAATAAATGATCTAGAATTATAGAGATATCAATAAGAGATAGTTATAATAATTATACTTAAATACATGTAATCATCCAAATGACAAAAATCAATTAAATAAAAAATAATAGTACTACGTAATAATATTATATTTTAGTAATATATATTATATGATACTATATAATATTATATAATATAATAGTAACATTTTAAGAAAATACTAATGTATAAACATATAGGAATAATAGTAAAAAACTAAATGTAATGTATTAAATAAATAAATAAGAATCAATGGAGAAATACATAGATAATTCATAAAAATCACTATCTAAAATATAAACATATAATAAATATAAATAAATATTAGAGATAAATATATATAAAATAACATGTCTGTGATAAATTTATATTTATACATTATTTAGAATCATATACATTTATTATATTTTGAATAATTCTGTATGATAGAAATACATAAGCAATACATGGATAAATAATTCATATCTAAACAAATATAGAAATAGTATATAGATACTTATAAATAATATAGGAAAACTTAAGTGTACTTACAAATCAGGCATAAAAAATGCAAAATATATAAATAAACATAGACATATCAATAATATAATCAATTAATATAATTTCATCCCCTGTCACTAATAAACCCACAGACCCCTGCCAGCAGGTGCATTGCCGCCCCAAGGAGAGCTGTCACCTGGAGAAGGGTGCGCCCACCTGCCGCCACGACTACCTGGGCACCTGCACAGGTTCCCCATCCCTGCAGTACCACACCTTTGATGGGGCATCCGTGTCCACCCGTGGTGGCTGCAGGTACACCCTGGCCAGGTACTGTGGGAACGACCCTACCCTGCAGCACTTCACCGTGGAGGAGCAACGGAGCCAGGATCGCTCCAAGGATCCATTGGCCAATGTCTACATCTATGCCTACAATGTCTCCATCCGTGCTGGTGAGGACAGGGCCGTCCAGGTGAGTTTCCCCAGGTATCGGATCTATCGTTCCCAATAAAACTGTTTGTTCCAAGTAGATTAAAATTTATGGGTGAGTTTGACCTTCAAAAAATGAGGAAAAACACCAAAAAAGGTGGAAGAGGATAAATCATTGCAGTGTTGATGTTGGCATTAAAAAGGAAGTAGAAGTGCCACACCTATGGAATTTGGGGAATTTTTTCCATTCCCAATCAATTTTCCAGGTGGGATGTGATTTCTTCCAAACCTGTTCTCTGTACAAACAAAATTAGCTCAGAAGATAGAGAAAATGGTTCAGATTTGGGGTTTGAGCTTTTCTTGGCGTGAATGTCCAGGAATTAGGGCAAAAATTCTGATTTGTAATGCAAATTGATCATTCACAAAATCATTTCTCCCTCTGTTTGTATCTATGTGGTTTTTATGTTGTTGGAAACCACCTGCTGAGTTTTAACCCTCCTCCTCCTCATCTTCCCCTCCCCACAAGGTTAACAACAAACCCACCGATCTTCCAGCCACTCTGGAAGAGGGAAAAATCCAGATTTTCCAGAATGAGGGTCGGACCATCCTCCAGACGGATTTTGGGCTGCAGGTGACCTATGATGAGGACCAGGTTATCATGGTGGCAGTGCCCAGCAGCTATTTTGGGGCCAGCTGTGGCCTCTGTGGCAACTTCAATGAGGATACAGATGATGAAGCAATGGTTCCCAATGGTATTCCTGGTGAAGGTGGTGAGGATTGGGCAGAAAGTTGGAGAGATCCCTCATGCCAGGAAGATTGTGGAGACCAGGAGACTGCACAGGACACAGAGGGCTGTGGTGAGTTCAGGGGGGGAGTCTGCGAGGGTCTTGGGGTAGGGAGAAAATACTCAACTGTGGGTATTGGCCGAGAGAAATGGTTGTAGGCATCAACACAATCAATGTGTCTTTTCACTCCGAAACATCCCAAAATCCACCTATCTACTTGACACCCCAGGTGTCCATAACACATGGAATTATACCAGCATTTTCCTGGAGGCCATCCCTTCTTGGTGTCTCATGGACTCCACAAACCTTGTAGGTATCAACATAACGAGTGGGGAAGAAACCACCCCAAAATCTACCTGATCTCACTTCAGCTCCCCAAAAACCAGGGAATTATGCTGAGATTTTTCCTGGGGGTTGTCCCTGTGGAGTGTCTAGTTTGTTTTAGGTGTCAATGTAACCAACACCTCCCTTACAGGGAAGGCTTGCATTAGCTGGTTCTCCCTAAAACACTCCTAACCCTCCCTGATTTGACTTCAGGTGTCCACAACACATGGAATTGCACTAGGGCTTTCCTGAGGACCATCCCTGTATGGTGTCTCACAGACTCTTAAATCCCTTGTAGGCATCAAGGCAACCAAAAACCCCAGCACCACTGCCTCTTCTTGTTTCCACAACAATCGCTCCTACAAGCTCCATGAGGAATTCTGGGAAGATGGGAGCTGCCGGAAGCGGTGTCGGTGTGAGGATGCAGGGACAGTGACTTGTAAACCAGGGGGATGTAGATCCCATGAGAAGTGTGTCATGGTTAATGGCATCTCCAAGTGTACACCCAACAAGCACTACACCTGCATCGGGACGGGTGACCCACACTACACCACATTTGATGGGGTGAGGTTTGACTTCCAAGGCTCCTGCATCTACCAGTTTGCCGCCCTCTGCACCCCCAAGCCCACACTGGTGCCCTTCAATGTCACCGTGGAAAACAACCACCGCGGCAGCCGTGCTGTGTCCTTCACCAAGACCGTCAACCTGGAGGTCTATGGGAGTGTCATCAGCATGAGCCAGGAGCACCCACGAAAGGTCAAGGTGGGCAACCACTCAAGGAATACTTTTCACCCCCAAATCCCCTCAAAAAATCCTTTTCA
>NW_027184076.1:1105000-1143185 GCF_041296385.1 Aphelocoma coerulescens
CTGTGACAACGGCGTGTGCAGCAGGTGTGATGTTGCCAGTGAGGTGACATATGGCAGGAACGGATCCTGCGGCATCATCCGTGACGCAGAAGGGCCGTTCCGGGGGTGCCACCCACGTGTCAGCCCTGTGGAGTATTTCACCCACTGTGTCCATGACGTCTGTGCTGCCAGAGGGGATCACACTGCCTTGTGCCACGCGCTGCAGGCGTACGCCGCCGCTTGCCAGGCTGCTGGCGCTACAGTCGAAGCATGGAGGACAAAGGACTTCTGCCGTAAGTCAGGAAGAAGTTCCTCACTCTGGGTCCTGTTTCCCTCAAAAGCCATATTTTCTCCTAGAAAAAGACCCTAAAGTTTTGGAAAAAAAATCCCTCAAGATTGGGAAAATTAGTTTTTGAAAGAATTTCCCCCAGCTGAGGAAAATTTTTCTCATTTTAGAAAATGTTCCCTCACATTTTGAAAAAGTTCCTGAGTTTCAAAAAAAATCTTCATGTTTTTCAAAAATTCCTTCAAATTTTAGGAAAAGTCATCCAATATTAAAAAAAACCTTTAAAAAGTGAAAGAAATTTCAAATTTCAAAAAAGCCTTTGAATTTTGAAAGAATTCACTCAAATTTTAGAAAAATTCCCCTCTGTTTTGAAAAAAACATCCTCCTATTACTCAAAAATTCCTTTAAAATTTGGAAGTTCTCCCTCAACTTTGATTAAAACCTTCCAATTGTGAAAAAAGCCTCAAAATCTGAAAAAATTGCTTACCATTTTAAAAAATAATCAAATTTTGAAAAATTGTTTCCAACTTTGAACTTCTTTCCTCTAATTTTGTAAAACACCCTTCAGTTTTGAAAAAAAATTGCAGAAAGGCTTCCAATTTTGCTAAAACCCTTCCAATTTTGGAAAAAACCTCAAATTTCATGAAAAAAACCCCAACATTTTTGAAGAAACTACCCAATTTTGGTAAAATGAATAACATTTTACTGAAAACACTCCAATATGGAGGAATAATGCCATTTAGGAATGGTGACCTCAAACTTAAAAAAACACAACCCAATTTTGAGAAGAAAAAAACCCCAGTTTTTATGAAAATGCCAAAACTAATAACTAATAAACTAAAACAAATAAAAGCCTCCAATTTTGAAAAATAATCCCTCAAAAAAAAAAAAATTTTTTTCTGATAACCTTCACATTTTGGCCAAACCCCCACACAACTTTGGAATTGTCCCAACAATGCTGTTTTTTCCCTTTTTCCCCAGCACTGTCCTGCCCCCCAAACAGCCACTACGAGCTCTGCACCCGCACCTGTGACCTCACCTGTGCTTCCCTCATGGGCCCTGCCCCCTGCACCTGGGGGTGCTTTGAGGGGTGTCAGTGTGACGAGGGGTTTGTCTTCGATGGGGACACCTGCGTGTCACCCGAGCGCTGTGGCTGCCTCCACAGGGGACGCTACCTCAAGGTCAGGTGACAGGGCAGGTGACATCTGAGGCTTGGGACTGATGGGCTTATTTTGCTGGCAATCAGGTTGGGGGTTGGGCTGCCCCATCTAGAAAGTCCCAGAGGGTCTGGGGGGAAGAAAGGGCAATTAACAGCAAAGAGGACAATTGGCAGGGGAAAAAAAGGGCAATTACTGAGGGAGTAGCCCGGAAAAGTGAATTAATAATTAATGAGGAAAAAGGAACAATTAATGGTGAAAAAGGACAAATAACAGGAAAAATTTGTGATTAGCAGGGAAAAAGTTACCATGAACTGGTTGAGTTGCCCAAAGTCCCCCAAATCCACCTGAATTTCTCACTCTCTAGGATTTTCCCCCTTGGAAGTTGGGAAATTCCCCCAAAATTTGGGAGATGGGGCTTAAAACCTGCGTTATTTCCTGTTCCAGGCAGGTGAGATTGTCACCTTCAACAACTGCTCCAAGGAATGCCACTGTCACCCATCACGGGGACTGGTGTGCCGGGACACGCAGTGTCCTCAGGACCAGGTGTGCGTCACCCGTGACGGGGCACAGGTGTGTGCCAGGAGTGAAGGCCACTGCCAGGTCATGCCTGGAGCCACCTTGACCACCTTTGATGGCATCGCCGGGCCCCTGTTGGCCAGTGGCACCTACAAGGTGTCAGCCCTCTGCGATGAGGAGGCACCAGATTGGTTCAAGGTGGTGATGGAGGTCAGCAACTGTCGTGACACAAATGTCCCCGCGGCCACAGCTGCCATCGTCTTCGTCCGTGAGGGCGTTGTCAGCGTCAACGGCAACATGGAGGTGTGGGTGAGTGGGGCAGGTGAGGGGGTTTTGGGTGGTTTGTGTCAATCTAGAGCAATTTGGGCAAAAATCTCTCTAGATTTTGCCTGGTAGTGAGCTACTTTGTCTGATGTGGAGCGATTTTGCCCCATAATGAGCCATTTTTGCAAAAAAAAGAGTGATTTTGGCTCTAGCCAAGCTAGAGCCCTTTGCTCTAGAGCAAGTGGGTTTTTTATCATGTGTCTCGTAATTTCCTGTAATTTTCTCAGGTCAATGGCCTCTTCACCCATCCTCCCACCACCATCTCTGACTCCGTCACTGTGACATCGTCCCGTGGGAATGTCACGATCACCCACCGCTCTGGGATGTCCGTCACCATCACCCAGGACGGGGAGGCGACCATCACCGTGACCTCAGGCCTGGCCTCCCGTCTCTGTGCCCCCTGTGGGAATTTCAATGGAAACCCCAGAGATGACTTGAAGCTTCCGGACGGACGTGATGCCCGGAGTGTTGGAGAAGTGGTGGACATGTGGAAATCCCGGGATTTTGCTGGATGGTGAGTGATTCCTAATTTACTTACGCCCAAATCCAAGAAAAATTTGTTTTTCTGCCCAGATATTTGGCAATAATGTCAGTGGGGGAGGGGCTGGGCAGATTCTGGAAGGAATTTCCCAGTTTCTTTGGTTTCATCCGCAGCGACTGAGGCAGGATCCTGTGGGAACGATCCGGGTAAGCAACTGCTTTGCCAAAAAATGAGCCATCTTTCATTATAAGGGGCCCTTTTTTGCCCAATAATGAGACATTTTTCTCAACAATGAGCCATTCTGCATAGTAAATACCTTTTTTCCCCAAAATTTGCCATTATGCATAATGCTGACCCACTCCATTTTGCTTAATACTTCCCCATACTTGCCCAAAACTGACCCATTTCTGCCCAAAATGATGCATTTCTCTTTCTTCCAGCCACATCTCCCACCAGATCCGTCAAGAAGTTGATGCTCCTGTATATCCCATCCTGTAGGTGGATCCACCTCAAACTCCCCCAAATTTGGGAAAATTCTGGATTTTGCTTCAAATCCATGAAATTTTCCTGAATTTTTCCCAAATGGATTAACTCTGTGTGGATCCTAATGCCCTCATGTCCCAGCCACCCCCTAGAATCTAAAAATATATTAAATTCAGGTCAAAAAGACCCAAACCCCAATGTTTTTTCCCATATAAAAATGATCTTGCCAAGGGCTGGTTTTGATACAACAGTCAATAAATGCTTCTAAAGGCTTTTTGGGGGTGTGAATTTGAGGTTTATTTGCTGATTTGTAAAATTGGGGGGTCATTATCCAAAAGGGTAGGGATATCTTACCCCTAAATGTGGGTCAACGTGGCCCCCAAGTGTGGGGCACTGGGACCCCTCTGTGGGGCATTGCAGCTCCAGAGTATGCGGCCTCCTGACCCCAAAGTCCAGGACACTGTGACCCCTAAATTGTAACACCATGACCCCCAAGTGTGACACCTCACAACCCCAAGCGTGTGGTGTTTTGACTGCAAATTTTGGGGCCATGAAACCAAAAATTGTGTAGCACTGTGACCCCTGAGTGTGGTATGTTTGACCCCAAAGTGTGGTGTAATGTGATTCCAAAGAGTGGGGCACTATGACACCTAAGTGTGGGGTGATATGATCCCCAAGTGTTTTTACTCCAAATGTGGGGCATTGTGACCCCAAAATGTGGGTCACTGTGACCCCCAGGTGTGAGATATTGAGGCCCCCATATGTGAGTCAGTGTGACCCCAAAGTGTGGGGTGTTTGACCTCAAAGTGTGGCACACTGTGACCCCCAAGTGTGAGGTGTCTTGACAGAAGAGTGTGGAACAATGTGACCCAAGAGCGTGTGGCACTGTGACCTCAAAGTGTAGGGCATTCTGACCCCAAAATATGTGGTGTTTTGCCCCCAAAGTGTGAGGCACTGTAGCCCTTAAGTGTGTGGCATTGTGACCTCCAAGTGAGGGACATTGCAACCCCAAAGAGTGGGTCAATGTGACCCCCAAGTGTAGGGCTCTTTGACCCCAAAGTGTGAGGCACTGTGACCCCAAAATTTGGGACGATGTGACAACAAATGGGGGGTGCTGTTACCTGTAAGTGTGGGGCACTCTGACCCCCATGTGGGGGGCACTTTAACCCCAAAGCGTAGGATATCATGACCCCTAAGTGTGGTGCATTGTGGTCCCCAATTGTGGGATATTTTGACCCCAAAATGCGGGGCAGTGTGACCCCAAAGTTTTGGACAATGAGACCCAAAAGTGTGGGGCAATATGACCCCCAATTTTGAGTTTTGTAACCCCAAAGTGCAGGGCACTGTGACCCCAGTGCTTGGGGCACTGTTCCCCACACTGAGCCCCTCCCTCCCCAGTCTCCCCCGTCCATGCTGAATCATCCCTCACTCCCTCCCCACGTCTTTTTCCCTGTTTCTTCCCCATTCCCACCTGGATTCTTGACCACCCAGACTGTGGGGTGGGGACTCCCAATTCCTTCTCATTTACCTCCATGGGAGCAGGATATCTGGTGTCTCCTAGCCTGCCTTGGGAAGTCCCCAAATCTCCAAGTTCTCATCTCAAAAATAATAACAAATACTAAAACCTTGGCAGTGGGATCCAAAATTCCCAGAAATACGAGAGGACCTGGCAGAATTCCCAGATATTTTTACAACAACTTGGGTCCAGCAAAAAGCCCTTGGAATTCTTCTGAAATAAAAGCTGCAAAAGTAAGCATAAAGGTCTTTAACCATTTTTTTTGCCATTTTTCCCCTCAAAATCTGGCATTTTGTGGGTAGTGGATGCATTTTTTGGGTAAAAACTGGGAAAAGTTGGTGTGCAGGTAATTTTCAAGGAGACGGTCACGTGATTGGGGATTGTTTGGGGGAGTGGGGTGCCCCAAGGGGGTGGGAGGTGTTTGAGGTCTTTTGGTGTGACCAAAAGTGGCAGGAAGATCTTGGGGATGGGAGCGGTTGGGAAAGGGGTTTGGGAATGGGGGGTTGGTGTATTGCAGGTGTGGTGGAGGGGTTTTGGGATCCCCCAAGGTGGGGGAGGAGGTTAAGGAGAGGGTCCAGCATGTCTGCCAGGCACTGGAAGCCCTGGGAGCACTGGGAGACAAAACTCAACTGGCATATTTCAAATATTATGTTACTCAAATATTCCCATATTCAATCAATATTCAACCATTATTATCACAGTTGGGATTTTTGTTTGATTTTTGTGTGACACAAAAACTTTGAGAGGGTTTTTTAATGGTCTTCTGAGTCAAGAATGAACATCCTCACAGTTTGCAATGAGAGTTCTTGCCTCCTTCACTGTGAGCCCAGCATGTGAAAGGTATTTTTTTTTTAAGCATGCTAGTGCTCTGACTTTATTTTATTTTATTTTGGTCTTAATTTTTTCAACTATTAAAGGATTTTCAGTCATCTATTTATGATGGTTTCTGAGCCCTGGAACACCTCGATTGTGGAGGATGTCTTGGAAGCCTTTTTAGGTTGTCATGTTGTAAGAGATCAATTGCAATAAATCAAAGGTTGATCAATATTCTGTCTTTTCCTCAGAGACAAATGCATTTAACTTTTCCTGCATTTTAATGGAGAAAAACTCCATTGACACACAAGGATTGATGTTAACTCTTAAATAATCCTTATTTGATAATTTATTCTGCTTCAAGTATTTTTATAACACAGTCACAAAAGATGCCCAAGTCTCTTGGAGAATAAAAGCTGTTGCTTTAAAATCATTAAGAGAATAAAATAAAATCCTTATTTAATTTTTTTTTTTAAAAAAGAAGATTCCCTTAAAATAAGACCAGCCAGAGTGTGCACATTCCATGTGGTGTTTTGCCACCTGTTCAAGCCAAATATCCTGCAGCAGTTTTCCAGGAGGAAAAGCTCTCTAGCTCAAAAGTACAGCCAGTTGTTTCTACATCAAAGACAAAATGCAGTTAGTTTCTGCCTCAAAATCAGCAGTCTGAGAAAATGCCTCCAATTAAAACAAACAAACAAGTCTCCCTTTGTTTTGTTGTTTTCCTTTTCTTTTGCCTGCAAGCATCAACATGTTAATTCCTTTTTTTTTTTCTTTGGCTGCAAGGCCACAATTTAATTTACTCCTTAGTTGCAACCTAATCATTCAGACTTTCAGTAAATTAAAAATGTCACCTTAAGCTTCCACTGAAAACCTTGTGGGAAAGTGGAAGTGCAGCTTTGATAATAAAGCACAAAAATATAAAGCAAAAGGTGTGAATCTCACATTTTCTCACAGAGGATCTATAATGTGATCAACCTTTTCATCTACCTATTTGTCAGACAAACTTAATTTAGGGAAAAAAAAATAAATAGGTAGTTGCAAATTAGTATCACCTTCTCTCCCTGTATGTGTCAGCAGATATATCCATAGATCCATCAGCCAGGGAGCACTGGTGACAATGATGGCAGCACGCAGGAGGTGGCACATGGAATCACAGAGTCATGGAACGGTTTGGGTTGGAAGGGACCTTAAAGCCCATCCAGCCTCACTCCCTGCCATGGGCAGGGACACCTTCCACTACCAGGAAAACCAGGCTGATCCAAGCCCGCTCCAGCCTGGCCTTGGACACTTCCAGGGATGGGGCAGCCACACATTCCACCCTGATTTTTGGACTCCTAATTAGTCACAGGCCTGTGTTTTTCTCTGGAATTTAAGATTCTTGGCTGGGGTCTCAATTTGTCAGTGATCTTTTATATTTGATGGTTCCACACACCCTCCCTGTGCAGGGGGAGAGCAGAGTCCCAGCAGAAGCACAGTTCGTACCCTTGTGCCATGGCACAAGGCATGTGGTCCACTTCCAGAGTATTTCCACAAGCAGAACCAATGAAGATTACTTCTGAGCCACAGAGAATTTTTCCCCCCCATGGAGAACTTTTTTACTTAAACTAAGCAGGTGACTTCCCTTTTGGAATTGAAAGGGCCCAGGAGCAAACCTAGCTCCAGTCTCAGAGACTGGGTCACTTCTGCAGTAATTTTCTGCCTACAAATTCCACAGTAGAATTACCAAAGATATTTTCTTTCTGCGAAAGAAACCTACATGTTTAGATATGGCTTTGTAAAACTCCTGTCTATGAGAGTGGATGCAATCTATAAGATTACATAATATTGTTCATAATACTGATCCAGCTCTGGGAAAGAGGAGCAGGTGTAAAGGTGTAACTGAGCTGGATGGAACAAGATAAGGGCAGACCATGGAAAAAAAAAGGAAACAATGATACTGCCCCATATATCACTGTGATTTGGCACTGCTAAAACTCAACCTCTTCAGAGCAGAGATAGTATTGTGATAGTGGTGCCTTGCCCAGTCGTCATATTGCAAATAACTACAAGAATTGGGAGCAGGCTTTGATGCCAGCTGACTCAGAAACAGGAGAAGCTTTTAGTCCAATGAAATTGTGATAAACTGTGCTGTGTGAGTAAACTCTGATCACTTGCCAAAAACACCTGCTTTCCATGACTGCATCTCTCCTGCTATCTGCCAGCAAGCCTCCTTCTGCCTCTGCCTCCAGCCCTGGCATGGCAGCGAGCTGGCAAGGCATAGAGTGAGGCTGAGGTTGTAATCCTATTGTGTTTACAAAGTCTCACTGTTTTGGGAAGCACTCTCACGCTCTTTGTTGAAGTTGTTCAATAATGTCCTCAGACAGCAGAGCTAGGAATTATAAATCCAGCACCAATGCAGGCAATGCAGTCAGTGCAGAAAAGTTCAATGACTGCCTCGCTGTCCTGGTGAAGCAGGAGTGGAGCTGGCTGTGCAAGGAAGGAGCTATGCCTCTTAATTAAAAAAACAAAAACCCAAAAGAGTCCTTTTCCACTGATGAATTGTGGAGGAGGATGGAAAGATAAGAGGCATGGAATACAACAGAGGAAAGGTGTGGAGAACTGCTGGAATACAAATGCAAAGCACCACGAGAGCTTGCACCAGACCTCTGAAGATGAGCTTCAGCTTCTCAGGCCCTAAATGCAGTGAAGAAAGGAGGAGCTAGAGAAGTGGGAATATCTCTCAAAACAAGTCACACTTTTAGCTTGGCTTTCACTGCAGGGAAGATTTCCCCTGAAGCTCTAAATCAATGTTCTGATGTTCTGTCATGGAAACCCCTCTCAGTATATTTTATGCAGATATACAGGACCTTGCAACTCTACTGTCACCAAGGGCACAGGAACCCCCTCTGGGGCTGGTTTAAATCCCCAGTTCCTAAGGGTTTTTTGTTGTGTTTTGGCTGCAGCAAGCAGGTGTTAAGAGATATTACAGGCTGTATCCCTCTGGGAGGGCCTGGTATCTGGGAAAAAAGTAATAATCACTGATAATTTGTAAATGCCTTCCTTTGCCCAGCACAGAAGTGTTTCTTCTGCACTTCTCCTTTTCCTTAGAGGGCAGAAGTTATGAATCACCAAGGGAGGAAAACAACATAAACTTCTTTTGCTACCAGTTGATTCTGAACCACCCTTGAAGTAATTTTGGCAGTCCTGGATCCATAGCAAATCATATAGGACTTGATTCAGTCACAAATCCAAAACCTGTGGAGACAAACCTTCAATTTGGGAGCGCCAGGAGAGGATCTTGCAGCAATAACCTTTCCTGTCTCTCTCTCTCCTCCCACAGTGTAGCAAAATAAATGTGTATAGATAACTTTTTATTTGCTTGTTTACAATTATTTCTCAGAGCACTGAACTATGCCTCACCCATTTTTCTGTAATCAAAGGGAAGTGGGAGGAGGAATTGTGTTTCTGTGCCAGCCTACATGTTTTACTGCTTCTGCAAGGTAAAGGAAACGAGGATCTGTCTGTCTGCCTGATGCAGAGGGTGATTCCCACACCTATTACAACAGAAACACAAAAGCCATGCAGCTGTAAAGCCAATACAATTAAAACTGGGTATAATTAAAACAATTGTCTGATGGCAAACAGGCACTACAGCCCTGTACAGCTATTCTCAAAGGAGAATATAGACAGATAAAAGGTACCTTTTTGGCAGAGCAACACTGCTCAGTAGATTTAATTTAAACCATATGAGATTATTATGTCATATTAATCAGAATACTCTTGCAGAATCTTTCAAGTAAAAAACTTTATGTTATGGTCTCTCAGCTGCTTTTCTCTGCCCAAGTAGCACTGTGACTATGATGGCTGTGTAATATGAAATAACTGGATTTATGGACATACAAGATTTTCTTCATGTCTGAAAATGTTTAAGAAAGGTCTTAATATGACTAAGAGGGAAATCTACAAAAAAGGAATTTAAAAAATCTTCATTCTCCCAGAAAGGGCACAGGTAATGAGAACAGAAAGGCAAAATCTTCTGAAAAGGGGCAAGAAAATGCTTACCTTTTTTTTTTAAAATCCAGAAAGAGTGGTATTCATGGTAAGTCCACATGGCAAATTATATTCATATCTTATCACCCTTAATGAGTTTAGAAGTGCCATGAAAGGGCAAGTCAATGCAAAACCACAGGTGACCCTGCTGCTGACAGATGCAGAAAATGAATCACTGTCCTGTAAGTCCCTGCAGAAATGCTTCAGGGGCCTGCTTAATGCTTAATGCCTTCCTGGCCCGCTGGAAATAAATCAGCATTAATACTGCTAAGGAAAAACTGCCTTTCTGTTGAGTGAAACAAGGACACCTGCTTCAGGCAGTGGGGAAAAGAAGAGAAGCCACCCAAAGAAAAGCCACAGAATTCCTCAGCGAAGCCACGTGGTCCAACAAACAACAGCAGCAAACATACACTGGCAAAGGAAAATGTATGCAGCATCAGTGATCAACTGATGTAAGTTTTATTCTTCACACAGGAAGAGTTAAGCAACAAACAAAATTACAGCAACGGGGCAGTTCAAGCAGGAGTCCATTGTGGCTCATTAGAATATTCAAATGTTTCTCCCAGGAAAGAATCATTCCACCATGATTATAAAGCCTAAGCCCTTTCTGAAAGCTAAATCAGGTGCTGCAGGGGAAACCAAGGCACGAGGCAGGGAGGGATGAAAGGGCTGCTCTGGTCTCTCTCCTCCCACCACATGCCCAGGAACACCTGCCTCAATGCTAGCAGAAGAGCAGTGTCACTGGGGCAGGACAAAAGGACACTTTCTCACACATCATGGACTCTGAAACACCCCATGTGCTCCAGTGGCTCTGACATTCACGGCACACATCTGTTGGAATGATATCAAGCTCCAGCCCAGACACTGTGACACAGAACAGATGCCCATGGCTCACTCCTACAGCAGGTGGTGTAGCCTTGTTGAGCATGGAAATGGAAGGGGGAAAGGGGCCAGGAATTGCTGAGGTGTGGTGAGAAAGTGGGCTGGATTAGCCTCTGAGACTTTGCATGGCATGGCACATGTGATAGAGAAGTGATAAAAAGAGGAGCAACCTAAGCTAAACTGACTCATATTTGCCCCAAGCTGGAGACATGAGCGTGGCTTCTATGGCTCAGAATGACTGGGTTTGAGTCCATGGCCATGTCTGGACAGGTTGATGAATATCCAATCTCTCCAGAGAAGCAAACCACATATTTCTTTAAACTGTTCTTTTAACCCTGCAGGAGGAAATGACCATTTCTTTAACACATGCATCACGAAAGTCAAACCATTATCCTTGTCCTGTGTGTACCAACTATTTTTCTCTCTCTTTGAAATATCTGCAATTTTCTTTGTGATTTGGACCAGGAACCTCTGAGCACCACCAGACCATCACCCTCAGGAGGCTGGTAAAACCTTGAGCCAGAGAAAATCCAGCATCAAACACATTTCAAAGCCACCTAACAGTGCTGACTTAACTAAAACGTGTACAGAATCTGCTAATCTTTCACTCGGAGCTGGCACACCTGAAAGGAGCAGCTGTGATCCTGTGTAGTCTTTGTGATACAGATTATATGCCAGTGATGTTGTGTTAAGCATAAAGAAAAAGAAAAGAAAGATTAAAGAAGTTTATGCATAAGATTAAGCAACTGGGATCTCTAAAATATCCATTTTACAACAGTAAAAAATGTGAAAGCAGGAGGAGTGCAGGCTGAGCTCTCCCAGCGAGCATCTGGGGCAGCTTGCGCACCAGGGTTTGAGTCATGCAGCCTGTACTTTAATGCACCAGTTCTCCTAGATATCTACTTGTTACAGACCAGACTTCTATTGCATTCACAAGCTCAGTGTTTCCCTGACAATATGGGGAAATGACTCATATCACAACCTGAGTGCAAGAGGTGCAAATCTCACAGACTGACCATGGGACAAGAAAACCTGTGAGGGGCAAATTTTATCCCAAGCCCTGGTGGTCGGGAGGCTGAGAAGGACATGAGCACTGAGGATGCAACAGAAGCCTTATTTTCATGCAAGACATAAAGGATTTGAGCATATAAATCAGAGTGACAGATGGTTGAAAAAGACCTGGAATAGGTGTCTTAGTGCTGCAGTGGATAAACCCCTTCAAACAATTTTACAAGGAACTTCATGGATATAGTTGGCCATGGCATTTTTTATATTTTGCTGTGCAATTTGCCTAAACTTGGTGTCAATGTTTTTATTGCTCTCACTCCTCATCATTCTAGAGCAATACTGAAAATTTTTATCAGCATTGAATCCTTCTCCCTGCTTAAAGTTGACTAAAGTGCAAATACTGCCTTCAGCTGCAGAAATCAAAACCTGTCTTCAGCAGGACTGAGCTGTCCCCACCTTGTGCAGGTATAACTGCACCTGCCACCAGCCAAGGTCCCCAGGTGAGACATCTGTTAGAAGACAAAAAGGCAAACAAAGACAACATTTTCTTTATCCCTGGGATATCTGAAACATCCATTGACAAGAGAAATTGAAAAGTTTGCAAAATTCGGTATGGAGAAAGACTGGCCTACAGAGTTGTTACAAATTGAGATGTTGAAACTCTTGGTGAAATTGAATAAAAATTGTATTTTCAAGACTTGTCTTTTGTTATTATATTTAGCAAGATTGAGGTCCTTGACTCTCAAGCCTGATGCACCCCTTTGTACATGTAATGAGTGCACTAGGAAAGCAGACACTTTGTAATTTTCAGAATTAAAGAGAACCAACAATTACATAATTTGTTGAAAGCCATCCAATAAATGTACTGCTCTGATGTTTTCTGCATCACGTCTGTAATTATAAATAAATAGCAGATCTCATATGCCCTTCTTAGAATAGCAAAAATGGCTAAATACTGAACAAGCAATGTTTACCATTCAAATCCTAGAGCCTTTCCAGTTTTGCCATGTGCGGTGGATTTTACTCAGCTAGGAAATATTTTTTAAATATTTGTTGTTTATTTTTTTCTTCCATAAATATGTGGGAATAGCTGGTCTCAAGTAAAAAAAAAGAAAAAATCAAGTCGGAAAATATTTAGGCAGAAATGTGGGGGTTTTTTTTCCATTACTGACACATGTAATGTTTTATTTATTATACAATAGTTTCAAGAGAGGCAAAATTTCCAATCTGGGAGCAAAACAGGGCAACTAGTCTTTGACTGATCAAGCATACATTGCAAATAATAATTAACATTAAATGTTTCCAAGAATTTAACTGCTCTGAAATTAAAACTGCTGTGAACTTGGGTTTGGGCTTTTCAATGTATTGAAGTGCTGCTCTCCAGCCATTTCCAAACAAACAAACTGACCTAAAGCAGCTACTCAGAGCACAGGATTTCAAAACTGCAAAGCAATCATCCCCAAGTGTGGACAGATCTGACCTGGGAGGTTTGTCTGGAGTCTGAGGGCAGGTGGGAAAGCTCTGCTGGGGCCCAGGAGGAGACAGGGCCAAAGGGAGGCAGAACTGGGAGATGTCCATGACAGAAAAACTTCTGTGACTCCTAGAAAAACTGCAAAGTGCAGGAACTTCTGCAGTGCAATTTTGCGTTAAATTGAGCACATTTGGTCTTCCAGGAATAGCACAAGGCACGTAGATAACCTTTCCTACTCAATTGCTGGGAAAAAAACCTCTAGCAAAATACAAATAATTTCATAAATACACAAGCAAGTGAATGGCATTTAATTCAAAATGTGGGAAATATCTCACACAAAACTTGGGACTGAACATGACCTTTACTTTCCCAGCAGAATGGTATCCCAGCTTTTTTCTTAAAGTTTGCTTAGAATGTGTCTGATGCCTGTAGTGTGCAAAAACCCACTGGATTTAAAGACAGAGCACATCTCCTAGACCGTATTATCCTGAATGTCCCTGTCCTTGCAGGTGCAGCCCCTTCCATCGGATGGTTGTTAAGCCACACCAGGTGATGTCTTCTTATTTTTTCTTCAAAAAATATAAACTATGAGATCTCCAAGAACACAGGTCAAGTGGCTATTTACAAGCAGCCCGACATGTGAAAAACATGCCATATATTCTGAACAGCTATATCTTGTGTTACTGCTTGTGTCACTTTTATCTCTCTTGATTTCTGAACCTACAGATAAAGGAGAATGTTTGTTTTCTCCGGATATGGTGATCATTAACAACCAACAAAGTGTGCAAACACAAACCACTAACAAAATCACCATTTTAAGTAAAAAACAGACACCCCCAGCAGAGAGATGCTGTAAAAAACAGTGTTGCGAAATTACTGATGAAAAATAAAACATTAAATTATTGCACCTCTTTTCCAGAATAAAAGTAATCCTCTGCCTTTCATGAAAGAAATTACATTAAGGCTGTTTTCTCACTATGGGAAAGCCATCAAATACGTGTTGCACAGTGGAGATGATGTGTGAAATGCATGAAATCAAGCGAAAAGATGGGGTTTTACTGTTGTTTACTATTGTTTATGCAATGTCTGGGAAAGATCCAGGATGGCCTCTAAACATCTCCATCATGCTGCATGATCTGGGCTGGAGCTGGGACACCAAGGATCTGCTGGGATCCACAGTGTCCCTCCCTAACATGGGGTGAGGAGGCAGCAGATTCCTCCCCACAGATGTAAGATAAGTATGGGATACCTGAGGTTGCCACAGGAGCCAGCCCAGGCTGGGCAACACTAAGAGGGGAGATGTGGCATGCTGGGTTTGCTTTCCCAAAAATGAGATTCAAATTTTGTGCTGAGGTCTCACAAATACACCTACAATTTTTGTGGGAAAGGATGCTCAGGTTGGTGTAGTCCCAGTGGCTGTTTGGCTGTGTGAACACACTGGGAGCCCAAAGACCCCATCAGTATGTGCAGTCATGGCAAATGAGTAATTTGGTGCATTCATAGGAGCAAAATAACTGTGTCAACGCTTCCCCTGCCTTTGAAAAATGTGTTTAAAGGTCAGCAAGCCAAAAAAAGAATACTTTAGAATATGTTTAGCTGAGAAACCTATGCAAATTGTGTCTGGTAATTCATAGCTGAAACCTATAAATGTCTGAAACCTCCCTGTAATGACTCCCTGAGCAGATATAATTCATGTCCTTTGTGCACATGCAGGATGGGGAAGTGTCAACTTTTGCTTTGTGCCTCGTTTAACCATCATATATCTACGCACTGCCATGGAGCAAGCTTTGTCCCTGAGGTTCCAGAACATCAGAGTGAAATTTAGACTGAATATACACCAATAAAAATTGTAAAATAGAACTGCAAGGTGAAAAGCCAGAAGGTAATAGCAACCTTGTGCACAGGTAACTGAATTAAGTTGCCACAGATGTTTCAAGGAAAGAAGGAAAGGGAAAAAAGAAAAAAACCCTGACCAACCAACCAACCAACCAACCAACCAGCCAACCAAAATCCACACAAACAAATGAAACAAGACAAAGCAAAACAAACAAAAAAAACCCAACAATTAAAAAAAAATCTTCCAAGCCCTCTGATGCATCACAGTGTTTGTTTTCTGTATCATAAGTGCCACCTTGCACAGGAGAGGGAAAAGGGGCACAGGGGGAACTGGTGGCACTGGGAAAGAAAAAGCTTTAACTGAGCCCTGTGTAAAAGTACCTGCTTGTTTGTAGGGTACACTTACATACATCCAGAACACTTTTATGGAAACTTTTCAGCCTGTTTCTGTGAGACTCCACATCCATATGACAGGGTTGCAATCCCTCACTGGTTTTTTTCCACAACATTTGGTGCATGTCTGAAAGCTGGATATCCTGCCCATCCATGTCCAAACGAGCACTGCCCGGTGTTTTTTACAGCAAACCCTTTTCCAAAGAAACAATCAGGAGTCAGCACACCCAGGAATTTCAGAAAATGGAAGTTCATGCCTTGAAATATGCAGGGCAGTGTGTGTGTGTCTGTGTGTGTGTGCAGGGGAAACCCTTTACTCTATCAAAATTCCCTTCATTTGAGACTCAGGAGACAAATCTTTGTGGTCAGTTTTTAAAGTCTTTTTTTAAAAGTTTTTCTGAAACTTTTTCCATGGGAATATTGTAAGCAGCCCTGTTTGTTGATGACCTGTGCTGTATGCATAGATACATACATATATACAGAGTCCTGCACATGTTAGCAGAAAGTTTAGGAAGCAAATAAAGATGTAATACAAAGCTCTCTAAATAATTTGGGAAGCATTTTTCATAAAATTCAGAAAAATTCTGTCACAGAAAGACTGAATCTAATCATAGTAGCTAAAGATGTGCAGGAAAAAATAGTAGCACTTCCAGTTTTCCATCCTCACAGGACCTCCAAATATGTGAGATATATTCCATGATTAGAAGGAAAGAGAAACTAAAACAAGACAGGTGAAGCACAGAGTCAAAAAAGTTTTCAAACAATATTCTTTAACCAGAGTGTTCAGGAGCTGACCTTATTTCTACAAGTTAACAGTCGGAGTGAGTAGTACTCAACAAATATCCCCCATATCCTTTGAGATTTTGAGCCTGTCAAGAGCGTAATGTGCTAAAAAATACATTCTTCAAATAAGGTGACACTGTGCCATGTGACAAAATGGCATCATGTAAAAAGAAATTATAGAAGGCAACTCTATTAAAAATTAAAGAAACAATGTTTCATTTTAAGCTAACTATTCCAAATGACATCACACAGAGAGGATAGCAAATGCTTGGTGAAGGTGAAAATATTGACTCTGGTGCCTCCCAACATATCTCCTCAAGTCCTGACTATGGTTTTGGGGTAAGACATGAAAAGTCAGCTCTGGAAGAACACTACTTTCAGGAGTCTGTTTGGGAAGAATGGGAATATTTTTGATGAGTGTGTCACAATGATGTTGCACTCCTGATGAGGAGGAACAAGGTCACTGATGAAAATGTGTCAAGGGGCAGAGCAGTGACCTCCTGGCAGACGTGCAGAAACCCGAGGTGTGTGTGCTTACTGCACCACTGTGTGCTATGTCTGCAGTCAGAAATGCAGGAGAGCAGAGTAAAGCAAAATCAGAACACTCAGAGCAGAACGGGATACATCTGGTAGATGACAAAAATGCTGCTACTTTTGGAAGGAATGAGTGCAAAATGCTTAAAAACCTGAAAGCCCACTGGCAGTCTGGTGAGTTTGTGATGGACGAGTTCCTGTTGCAGGCTCACCTCCCTAAAGCCTTGCTCCTCTCACTTCCTAAAATGGGCTCTTTTGTTTCCAGATTCCATCTGTTATTTTTGCAATAATGCTGTTTGTGCTGGAAAAATGTTTCTGTGGAAAATCTGTGGATCGTCTCCACTGGCGTCACAAAGTGGTCTCTGGACACAGGAATGTGGCTTCCCTGATGATGACACCAAACCCCAGGAGTGTCCCACAGTGATGGGACCTGGCAGTCCTGTGGGTCTGGGACTGGAGACTGACATGGAGACATTACACAAAGTAATCCCAGGAGTGCTGGGAAGGCCTGTCACTGTCTCAGAAGATGGAGATGACAAGCAGGATGCTCTCCTAGGGTCTCCTCAGAGGCAGAGTTTTGGTTTAAATCCTTGATTACAGCAGCTTTCAGAAGAGTGAGTTGTAGCTATGTAGCTCTGAAAGGAGGAAGCCTTCTAGGACAATTCCCTTATTCAGCTTGCAGAAAGGCTGAGCAAGCACATTTGTGCCAATTTCAAGCAACTGATATTTAATAAAGACTTGTGGCTGGTTTTGGTCTTAGTCTTAAACAACACTGTTCAACTTAATTTGTCTTAATTTCAAAGCATCTTTTTCAGAGTGCACTCCCTGAATTGCCAAACCATGATCCTCACCCAGAAGTGAGAAATACAACAGTACAAATGCAGCCTCATCTGAATGAGTCCAAGGAAAATTAATCTACTGGCTTAAGTTACTTCCATTTGAGCAGAAAGCAGACTGTGTATTGATACAGCACACCCTGTAGAAATGTGTGTTGTGTAGATATCCACTGTTCTTCAAAAAAGAGAATTTATCTTTCTGTCACACAAAACATGGTAACTGACCAATTTATGCTTTGGCATGAATCCTATTCTATTCTAATTCCACATAACAACTTGTCCTGGGTTGAGGTGTATTCTATTACCATCCTCATGAGCTGTGGAAATCAGGTGGGGAAGTGTTTCCTTGCCTCCTCCCCCCAGACTATCTTGCTTTTAATGGCCCATCATTGTCCTGCTGCATGACTCAGAGATAACTCCCTCCAGACTATCTTCTGTTAACGAGCCTAATCAACACTTGGCCTCATGACTCATTACCCCATTGTGAGATGCTCCACCCAGAGGGAAGAACCAAGCATCCCATCGTGGATATAATCTGGGACTCTGAGCACCAAAGATACTGGCTCCACTGGATTTCCAGAGGACAGGAGCTACACAGCCACCGCTGGACTTTCTGAGGAAGAGCAGACCCCTTCAACCACAGGATCACCACTTCAGAGGACTGCAGCCACCATTCCACCAGACTGCTACCACCACCCTGCCTAACAGGGACTCAGGTTGTATCTTGACTCTGCCAGTGTTTTCTTTTACTTTCTTTTCCTTTTCTTTAATTTCCATTAAATTGTTATTCTGACTTGGTGCCTCTCACTGGTTTGTCTTCAAACTAGTACACAACTGAAGGAATAAAACTGACTAATCAAGTGCTCAGTTAAAAAAACTATGTCAGTGGGTGTTATAAATCTGCCATTTATTTCAGTGCATGGCTCTTTTATTCCAAGCTGGTTCTTGTATTCTATGTTTGAACCTTTTTGTCCATAGAGAAATTTTTGCAAACATTAACAAAAGCAATAATTAGTCCCAAGGGCCACAAGTCCATGTTTTGTGAGAAGGGCACAGAAGGGTGATACCAGAGATGACCTCACAGTGATGCCATCAAGCTCAAAACCAACCTGAGGGATTTTATTGCATTTTGATGGCCTAGGGATTGCATTGTCAGACATACTAATACGAATTTTGCAGTGAAGTTTGATGAATGGGACAGGGTTTAGTGGCTCTCACTGGGGAAGTGAGATAGTGGCACACTGCATCACTTCAAAGCCATTATGTCAAGAAGTTCTCTGTGTCAATACTGCTCTGCATCCATTTCCTTCATGTGAAATGGTGATTTAAACACTTCCAGGGCTCACCTTTTCCCCTACAGGGCTTCGTCTGCTCATGTCATTTCATACAGTAATGAGGACTAATTACACACTGTGTCATGCTGCACTGGAAAAAATGAAACCTTGTTCCAGAGAGTGATGCCCAGATTGGAGGTGCTTGAGCCTTACCTCTCCAGCCTGTGGAAAAACAGGAGCTGTCAAGTTGCTCCCTCTAAGGTACCTTTCTACTACATACCCAAATGGAGTGTTTAATTTGTCACTTTTAGCAGGACAACATCTGCAAGTGTATTTCTACCTACACACTCAGAAATGGCTGATGACTTCATGTGTTTTGAGCATTTACAAAATAAAAACTCTCTAGCTAAGAAAATCCAAATAATGGCTGATTTTTTACATTTTTTTCTTTTTTGCCTCCCTCCCCCCCAAAGTAGGATTTTGAATGTGAAATTGAGTCCTTACTGTGTACGTTCATGGTCCACAAAGGAAAGGTTTATTCACAGTAGTTGTGGTGTAGGAAGAGGACAAGGAGCTGCAGAACAACCACCTGTGTGCAACCTATTTGGGCTAATTTGACCAGAATTCAGCACAAACTCCCCTGTAAATGCAGAAAAAGAGAGAAAAACAGGTTAATGCTTCAGTTCATGGGTGCATGCACAGTGGATTACGTCTGACTGCAGCTTTGGGAACTCCAAGGGCATAACAGGACAAAAATTGAGAACTATCACAACCACCATGATGCAACTGATCTGACCACCAACAGAGGGATTTATCCCTCTCCTCAAAATCAATGTTGCCTGGCATTTAATACTGTGCTGCAGGCATTAATTTGCCACTGATTTATATGGAAATCCAATAAAACTATAAAAGAAAGTCCTTTAAGACCAGACTGTGAATGGCTGAAAGTGAAATTACAGGGAAGGGAAAGAAAGGGAGGAAAAAGCTTTATGGGAGACAATATTTTTTTCTGTTTTCTGAATTTAGGTGGAGGTGGAGGAGACTCTAAAGTTGGCATCAGGTGTGCCACTAGGTCACTGTGACACCAGAAGCAGAACAAGGTCACACTGGAGCTGGTCGCAGCATCCTCTGCACCCAGAGGAGCTGGCAGTCCACCCACTGCCCTCACAGCCCTTTCCTGAACAGTGGGCTGTTGTTTCTCCCCTCTGGGCTCACTGAACGTGTTCAGCCTTCTCAAACAACACCCTGTGGCAGCCAGATCATCCACATAACACTTTTCCTCTGCTCTGACGGGATTCACCTAAGCCTCCATCAACAATGATTGTGCATAAAAATTTAAAGGGTGATTTTCCATGACAGCCTGAAATCATGACTTTGGATTTTGTCTTCTGCCAGCTCTTTTTGCCAGTAGAACTGGGTTACTGATGTACCTCTTTGAGGAAGTGGAGCAGACAAGAGTTTAGGGTGACACCATGGTCAGGTGACTTCTGCACTGCTGCTAGACAGCTCTGAGCATGAACCTGGTCTGATAACTTGATCCTCATTGCTACCACAGTCTCAATGAACACATCAGAGAATCAGTTTACACTAAGAATGGTGTTTCACGTGAAAATAAAGCATTGACATTTATGTGGTTCCTCTTTATAGAGCTCACTCTGTGTATTTTCTTGAAGGATTAATTATCATGATTTACTTAAGAAACTCCCCCCCACTGACAGCAGCTTTCTCAGGTGCTGGCTGGGGACACTCCCTTTTTTTCAGTGTCATTTTCTGAAGCAGAATAAACTGTGATTTATTTTTTTTCATGTCAACAACTTGAATTGACAAGGACAGATTTCACCTCCTATTCAATGTATTCCTTTGGACATAGCTACTACCTTCACCCCAATAAGAGTCAAAATTAAAACCAAAATGAGGTAAGCAGAAGACGAACTCTTCATTGATACAAAGAGCATTTCATACAGCACATATCAATTATATTGGCCAAGTCTTAAAACGTTTGTTTCTCAGTTCTTAAAACTTTCTTCCCCTGATCACTGGGATTTTGGAGGAACTTCAGAACAACGAGAGGCTTGTGTTTGTCCTCACCAATTTATTTCTAACCTTGCTGAAACCAGCAAGAGGCATACCTGACTTCAGCCGTCCCGCTCAGGATTGAGCTCATACGTTTTCAAGTGTAAGGTATTTTTACCCGCAGATCTCACAGCATGTAGAGATTTTCTTTTTGGCACAAAGATGCAATTTCAGTTAGGATTTTTACCTTCCAATTAGTTTGTTTTAACCACAGGCATGCATATTTTTTTCCTCCCGGGACATTCTTTTCCTTCTATACAGCTTCTAGAGATGAATAAAGGAAAAATAAAGATCCAATCAGTGTGGCACCATTTCCTTCAGCTTTTTTGTCCCTTCAGCTTGTGTAATACATTATTTGCTCTACAACTTATAAGTGTAAAATGAAATCTTCTCTTACAAGTCCTAATTTTTTTTAACTTCCAGAGTTATTTGCACACTAAAAACGCTTTCTATTATTACATGTGAGCAGAGCAAATTAATTAGAAGGCTCACAATGTAAGGGTGACTCTCTTTTTAAATTGCCATTTCAGCACCCTCATTCAAAAGCGCAGTGTGAGTCTAGTGCTGGCTCTGACTCTGTGAACACCCCACAGTGACCACATCTGAAAACCTCATGTAAATAAACAGTAACCAAGCATCTTTCAAGAAATACTTAAAATATTTTTTTTTATTCTTCCATAAACAAGTCATTTAGTTCACCACAATGGCTTTTCTTTCTCAGTTTTCCTATTTCTAGCAAGTGAATGGCTCAAGGATTGATTAACTGCATTGCCTTCTCACATGCACAACCACAACTGACCGTGGTGAAACTTTGTACACTGAAGGTTGGTTCTTTCATGATATTTTTGGGGAAAAAAACCAAAGGTCACTATTTACCATTTCAGAAATTCTTATTTTGATGAGCTCTGCCTCTGTACACTGCACAAGGTATTCAGCATGAAATGACAAGCACAATTTTTAATGGCAACCTTTTGAAAACCACAGGTTTCATGTAGCTCCTTAACACACTAATTTTTTTTATCTGGGTGAAAGGAGATTGCTCTCAGAAAAAGAATGCTGCAATCTATCCCTTGGCATTTTCATGGCTGATAGGGCTTGATCTGAACTGCCAAAATTATTAGGGCTTTTCTGAGGAAGTAAAAAGAAACACTGATCTGGGCTGAATGCCTGCAAACATCCATGGAAGAAATGCAGCCTGGCTAATAGGATGGCATTGCTGCGAGAACACATTACATTTTTGATATAAAAACACAGGCTTTGTTCTTAATGAGAACCTAATCAGGTAGCTAATAAAACTGGCTTGGCATTCAGATAGGCATAAATGAAACAACTGCGCTTACACGGCGCAGAGACAGGGACAATGTTAAATGTGCAGGCACTGCATTTCACACTGCTGTGAGCAGCCCTCAAAAACACCTTGTGCAGGAAAGGAGAGTTGTTACAGACTGAAAACTGGGGCCAGCCAGGCTGGAGAAATAGCTCATTAGTTAATGAAGATGCTTTTAAATTCTCCATCATAACAAACATCCTCAGAAACTCTTGTTATTAATTACTACACATTCACCTTTTGTCTCAAGCCTCACTGTGCCTCAGTCTCCATCCTGCTCTCATCGTCACTTTACATTGGCTTTCTATTCTTCCTCTTTTTGTAATTCAGGAGTCAAGCAAATACATACCACCATCATATTTTTCAAGTTTTGAATTAGTCAAGAAATTATTTTGAACATACAAAATTTAAAAGAAAAATAAATCGTTGGGGGTACACCTTCAGCCTCACCACAGGTTGGACCTGGAGACAGGGAGCTGCAGCAGCCTCATCAGCCTCAGTCTGTCAGATACTGCATTCAACAGTTCTAACAGAAACTATTTGTATTTTTAGTTACATGTTTGTGAGATGATAAAAATAATCCTCACGTGCACATTTTACAGCAAGAGACTGATAAAAGAGAGAGCTTCACTTCAAGAATTTCCTAGAGGAAACGTCCCCCGAGCTGAGCAGAACTCTAAAGTGCCCAGGGTGAGAGGAAGCTGTGTCTGCCTTATCCTCCTGCTTCAGTCTGGGAACTGAAATGGATGCTGAAGATCCCCTAAAAAGGGGATCTCTTGCAAAAGGCTCTAGAAATTGGGATGGGAAAAAAAAGTGAACTCATCAAGTAACTAATTCCTCCAGATAGCCTCCAAAATCCTGTCAGACTTGATACAAGAAAACTGTTTTCAAGTAGCAAAAAGAAAAGTCAGTGATCATGAGGGGAGGGATAGAAGAGAAACTTCTGCACTGGGGGAAGATTCGTTCTTTTCCCGAAAGTGTAATGTGTCACACTTGCTCAGATAGGAAATGGAGGCTTCTCTCAGTGCAGAAAGCTCTTCTGTGGAGGAGAGCCAGCTGGGAGGAATTAGGTCTGACCACAGTCTGTGTGTTCTTTAACAGCCATGAGCACAGATCTACCACAGTGGTGAGCAAGGCAGGAGGATGACCAGTTCTGGTAAGTATCGAAACAAAACCCTCCGCCCGATTTCTCGGGAAAGCCCATTTCTCAGCAGCACAAACAACAATGACACTGGCAGCTCTTCCCCACTCACAGCTGGGCTGTCTCCTCTGTGAGAGTGGCTCTGGCTGTTACCAGCCTTTGGATCTTGAAGGGAGTGGAATAAAAAGTCTTTAACATATTTCTGTTGTCACAAAGGAAAATGTTTTGCTCTTCTCACGCCTGCTTTCTCTGTCCACATGTCCTTACACATGGAAGGCTCCAGCATGTCCACACAAGTTTTCTGGAGAATCACTGTGAAACTACTGGACCCAGCAAAATATTGATACATTTTGGTGCTTTATGAGAGGCCTAGGCCTCTCTCATAAATTTTCCTTCACCTGAGAAGGCAGTGGATGAGGAAAGAGCACAGAGGAGAGAAAATGAGGTTTTCCTTGTGTACAGAGACAGGATTTTAAACAGGGGCATTTACAGCTGGTGTGGTCAAAGCTGACAGTTTCTCCAAGTACTTTGCTTGGGAGTCCTTTCAACATCTTATTTTAAAAAAAAGTCAACTTAGTCTTGGCTTAATAGACCAGCATTTGTCTTCTTACTGCAATTCTCCTTCTCTGAGGTTGTAAGATTTAATATAAGGGGTTGCAAATGTAATCCAAAGTGTTCTCACACTGAAATGCAAATGCTGAGGTTTTTTTGTTTGGGTTTTTTTTTTCACAGTCTTTAATGTCTACTGAAAGAGACCCACATTGGAGAGCCCCTAAACTCACAAGCTGGTTTATTTGGCAGTTCTCTTGAGTAGTATTCTGCCCAAGCATCCTGGAACACAGTAGCTGGCAGCTCCTATGTCTGTCCAGGCTAACAAACAAGATATATAATAGTAGGAATGATATAATTGTGCTCTGATTATCAATGAATTAAAAATAAACTTATTTATTATAGACTTGATCAGTATTAATTTACTTTAAAAATACTTGTTTCTTCCTCTTATCATAAGGTATCATAGCTATATTTACTGTAATGAATAACTTAATTAAATTTAAGGAACCTGGGAACTGTTATATTTGACAGAGTACTTTTTATAATGGAGATCATAATTTCTCTTTCTAAAAAACAATAAACACATGTTTATTTCTTTGCTCTTTCATGTCCCTAGAGCAAGGTCCAAGTACTACTATCTACCTAAAATGGTTTATGCTCTCTTCCTCACAAGGTTATTCATTATCTCAAAACTGAATATAAATTTACCACAATGCAGTCCCTAAAAATTCTTGGCTTTCAGTAGGATCACACCACTTAGGTGAAGGAAAAAAAAAATGAAAGAGAGAAGTCAAGTCAGAGAAACCTAAATCTCAGTTTTTCTGCTTTGGGTGGCTGTAGCAACGGAGGGAGCAAATAAAAATTCCTTAAAAAATGTCATTTTGCATATGAAGCAGATTAATGAAAAAACATGACTATATTTGAAGCAGAATGCACAAGAACCACAGGATTTCACATGACAAAGAGTTGTGGTAGAGCCATCCCTCCTCTGAGCAGACCAAGGTGAGCACCACACCTGCAGGGAACAGAGGTCCATGGGCTTTTTCTTGCTGATACTTTTTACTCCTCTCCCCACTACTAAGATATATCTGTGTTAAATGTTTCTGGTTTGGTTTCCCCTTCATGTCTTTTTGGTCTGTTTCAGATCCCCCTTCCAATCCCTGCAAATAGCAGCTCTGTCATGGTCCTCCCCGTGCTCTGCAGCTGCTTCCAAAAATCCCAGAGCCTTTTTACAGAAATCTGAGTCTATCCTGGCTCTTGAAAGTCCTTCGTGGAACACCAAGAAAAGCAGAAAAGAAAAAAAAGTTTAAAAAAAATTCAAACAAATTTTAAAAAGAACCCTAAACAAATAAAAATAAACACCAACTCCTGACAATGAACAAGTGGAAGAGAAGCCTGTGACAGAGGCTCCTTTCCTCAATGTCAAATCTCTGGTTGCACCATTTGGCCATAAGACAAGAAAAACAATGTTTACTCAACAGGCTTCAGCCTTCTACAGAAATTTCTAGTTTACAGTCTTTTATGCAATATCTATCTTGCCTAATAATTTGGGTTTCTAATATCACAAGAATGGGTCTCTGGGGCCGCAGTGCTTAACCCATAATCCCAGAGCTGGCACTTAGCTTTCTGTTTGGGTCACTCTGGCAAACCTGTCCCTGTTTGCTATGCAAAATGACATTTTCAATGTGAAAACCATCTAAGATATGGGGGGGGGGGGGGGGAAATCAACTGTTATGTTGGTCAGAGGTCATTTGGTTCTTTCTGGCTGCACTTTATGTGAGATAAATATTCCATCTGAAGGAAGATCAGATGAGGAGGATTCACAACAACCAGACATGAAACACTGTGTAACTCCACACGTTTCTGCTGCTGCCAGCACAGAACAGCACAATACGTATGCATTACAATATCAAACCAGATGAGCAAGGGAGCCTAAAAACTATTTATGTCTTCCTGCAAAACACACAACAAACCTCACCCACGAAACACACAGACAGAGCTTGCATTGCTGCAGGTCCTTGTAGAAATGTACACAGAAAATTTGTGTGTGCCATGCACGTGGCAGGTGGAAGAACTGACCAAGGTGTGTATTTACATCCCTTTAGAAGGCAGAGTGCTGCCTCTGAAAACTTATCAGCTGCCCTGCATGGTTTCCATGGTTTCCCTGAACTGCCAAGCAGGATGAATCCTTACCTGCAGCTCCTGTTTGGGGTTTGCTGCCAGGGAAAGCTGCAGCAGAGACGTGGGGAGGAGCAGGGCAGAGGGACCACAGAGGGGTGAAATCCTGCTTGGCCTCCCAGACCTGCCTCAGACAGGATTCAGGTCTTGGAACGAGGAAAATTTATCTCTTTGTAGGTATTGTCATGCAAAGGGCTGACAGTGACAGTGAACCTCTCGTTGCTGTTCCATGTCTCCTCAGAGACCTTTGGCATTGACATATTAATACCAATACAAATTCCCAAGGCGTGGGCAGTGCCCAGCCTGCAGGAGAGCAGGAGTCTGGGCTGTTCAGTGGCACTGTGGAGTCTCCTCTCATGTGTTTGTGTTTGTCCCTTTTCTTCCCGTTACCCAGGAATTTGTAAACTCAGATGTGGCTAGAAGATCCAGCTCTCACATGGATTCAGCTCCCTAAAATGTTGCAACAGCAGAAAGTAAGGCAGAGAAGAAACATTCCATTAATGATTACTCCCAGGGAAACACAAGGTTCATCTCTTATCCAGTTCCTTCAGGAACAGGACACAGACGTATGGAAAACCTCGCTTCTTTACTTCCTCTTCCCACATTCTTCATTTTACACTTGTAACAACAACAAAAGAAGTGTTTGTTCCAGTTTGGCCAAATTTAGAAATATATCCTCTGAGAGAAGGCACAACCACCCCTTCCCCCCCACAGGTTCGGGAAAAAATAAATTTTCCTCAAAGGAAAGTGAAGAAGATAAAACTATTTATTTCCCAAACACACGGGAAAAGGAAAATAAGCTAAATAATAAAATGTTTCACTGTGGAGGAAAAAAAAACCTGGGAAAGTGTTAAGAGTCCTCCCTTTGGTCTCCTCGGTGCTGGGGCTTGGGCCAGGGCCAGGCCCTCTGTGCCCGGTGGAAAGTCCTCCCGATGTGCTCTGAGGTTGAAAGCAGTCCAGTAGAAAAGGGAGAAAATCCAGAATTCCAGAGAAGGAAAAACAAAGTCCAACTCTCAGTCTCTCTCTCTGGAGAACAAGAAACTGAAACAGTTGGCCAGAAGCTGACTGGGAAGCAGCAAGCCGGGTGCTTCCTCGCTCCCCTGCCACAGCTGGGAAAAAAATACCTGCTATCTCTGTGTGACCTTGAACAAGCTGCAAACTGCCCTGAAAAAGTTTTGCTCAGTTTTTTCCTTCCCCCTCTCAGGCTCAGTTTAGAGGCATAGAAAGACACAGAAATTAATTTCTGGGCATAGGCAACTATATGGGATACACATCATAAGGTCACCCCAAGACAGTGTTTCTTAGAGAAGTCTTTGAAGTTCTTCCATGTTGGCTTCAATATAAACTCAATTCTTCACAGCTCTGCACAGTCAGTATGTAGGAAAGCAATGGGCATTTCTAAATTGGGACTTTTTGAAGAGTCTGTTCTACAGTTCCCTGGCAATTATCCTTTGAAGAGTTCAACCACAGGGAGATTTTTTAAAAAGGTCATTCTGCCACACCAGGCCTTTACAGAAATTAAAGTCAGGCTTCAAATCAGTGTAAACTGATTCGAATTTTCTACTGCAGGACTTTTTCTCCTCAGTGGGAGGCCAGGGTGAGGACCCAGGGGTGCTTGTTCCTCAGACTTCCCAGCAAACTCCTCATTAGGATGATTTGCTGGAAGAAGTTGATCTACCCAAAGCAAAACCTGTGCTGGATTTCTTGTTCTGTCTTTTTGAAGGGCAGACTTGAGGAGCTTCAGTGGTCCCTAAAACAGCTCTCTTAACAATTTCTGGATAAAATACTCCTACATATTTCATCCTGATTCATCATTAGTTTCTTCTTGCCACACTTCAACAAAAATAGAGCAATCCCACAGATTTTTTTTTTTTTTTCTCATTTGTGGTGAATTTGAAACAGTGGGCGGTAGGGGTCTTTAATCCAGAAATCAACCAAAATTTAGAGTATTAAGAGTTCAGTGAAGCAGAATTTATACCCTGTAGGCCACTCTCCCCCTGCCCACTGGAGAGACAGAACATGACCTCAAATTTTACCTGCCATTTCAACCAGACTTCTGTGAGAACCCTCCTATCTAACCAGTTATCTTTGTGCCTCATGGCCTACACCTCCCACTCGAATTCTTAAGTGGAAAAAAACTTTAAAATTTTGGTGACAACAGTTTCATTTCTTTGGGAATTTTACTGTAGACTAGTTCTTTTCCTGGGATTCATAAGACCCAAGTACTGTACTATCTCTGTCTAATTTTGTAAACAGAGAGATTGAGCTCCCACTTTCAGACTGTGCTGGGTGCTGCAAAGGCTTATAACCTGTGGGCTGCTTCCTGCAATTTTCACACCTTGGTGTCAAACAGTCCTGGGGGAGATTAGGTCATGAAACTTTTGTGATTCCTTCACAATTCAATAACAGTTTTAGCTCCTGACCCATTATTGTTGTGTCTGGAAGGTAGCCTAAAACACAGATTTGCCATGAAATACAGACACTGCCATGAATACCAGACAAAAAGCCACCAAATTTGGGATTGGTGGATGGGTTCAGGGTTTGCACGCTGGATCAGCTTCATTGCACCTCAACATCTCTGCTGTTCGGAAGAGAGTTTAGGAACTACTCTCCCTGCTCTTACACTGAGTATTGCTCTGATCCAAAACCAAGTAACAACATGCATCTGCTTAACTAGTTAAAGAAGCTGAGAAAAATTTAGGGTGAGATGTTCACAGAAACACCTGTGATGACTGTGCTTTTCCGATACTCGATAGTATAAAATCAAGTTAGCAAAAGAGGTGGTAATTTGAGATTGATGGTTCATTTTGTAAGTCTCCAAAGTGAGAGGAGCCTGGATTTAAAGAATGTAGTAAAAGTAGGCTGCATCTTTTTATTTTCTTGCCTTAGCTTCACATCAGTACTTCAACTGATACACTACTGCATGCTGAAAAAGGTGTTCGTTATTATAGGTATGGTAAAGTAATAACTAAACCTCTTACCTCATCACTAGGCATTTTTGTATCTGTTCAAGATTTGAAAAGAGTTGTCAGGGACACAGAGAACCACCCAGACAGCAGCATGTGGTGAGGATGAGGATGGTGCAGTCTTCAGGGTATATCCCAGGATTTGTAGGGCACTTTTAGATGAGCAGGTCCTGGTATTTTCCTCATCCTGAACCTTAGCTGAATGACACCCATAGACTGGAGTTGATAGAAGAGGTCTGTGATGGGACACAGATCACACTCTCAGCCTCCAACAACATTTGAACTTCTCTTTTAAGTCAACCTTTAAAGTCAAGCCTTTAGGGTCTCAGGTTCTAAACAAACTTTGGATCCAATCTTGTCTATTTTTAAAGAGTGACAAGGCAGCTCACAACTCCCACAGTTACACTTGCCCTGCAATATTTTGCTAGTCCAAACCTCCACACAAGGTTTACTCTGTGCCCTAAAACTTCTGTGAAGATACTAAAAATAGCTCCAAGACCAAGGTTTTAAACATACCACTGTGAAGGGGCACAGAACTGACCCCCAAACAAACAAACAAACAAAACAACCCACAAAACAACTTACGACACTGTGCTTGCAGATATGGGCTGAACCAAGTCCACCCTGGGCCAGCCAACAACCTGGCCAAGGACAGAACTGGAAATAGTGCCACACAAGTAAAAAGGGGCAGGGCTGAAAAGCAGCACTCCTGCAGCATGGATCAAGAAAGGAGTGCACTTAAATGCAGCCTCTGTGCTGATGGATGAGATGTGGGGCCAGGGGACACGTGCAGAGGTCCCAGCAAAGGCTTGTCAGGGACAGCAAGGTCAGTCAGCATCCTCTGGGGCCTGATGCATTCTCTGTGTTTTATTTTTGTGAACTGTAAACCTCTTGCTGACATTCACAATCATAGGTAACATCCACACAACAGTGCATCGTGTCTGTCTGAAATAGAATTAGACAGTGACTATGGAAAAAAAATATATAAACCACAGAGAAATGATCTAAAAAAATCGTCTATTTTTTTATATTTAAGCCACCTTCTATCTCAGAAAAATACCCAAACATCTCATTGTTGATTTTACTGCTATGTTTCAATTTCAGTGAAAATTTTGCTGAGAATTTATTGGAAGGTTTGGAGACAGAATAGAGAGAAAATATTGCTAAAAAATGTGTATTTAAAAACAACCAAAAAAACCCCAACCAGCACAATACAACAATGGAAAACCTTGGCGTTTTCTGAGCTGCTGTGATAACAGCAGTTTCCTGTGCTGTTATCACTGCTATAAATGCACTGACTAAATGACAGCCTGTTAAAGATTGGCTAAAGTGGTATTGGAGGCTCAAAAAAACCCAGAAGACAAAATTATCCTGTGTCTGATTCCTAATCAGACTCTTCTAAGGAAGCAGAAGGAAGTTTTAGGCAGTGTGATGGTTCAACTAACTGAATGATGGTCATTTTCAATAAGAATTGAAGCTGAACCATCCTCCCACTCTGCCTTGTCCACAGCTCCAGCCAGCTCAGACTGCAGGTCTTCTAAACAGTAGTTTATTTAAAAAGAAATGTGTAATAGTTACTGCCAGAATGCAAGAAAGGGCTTGGGATTGCTGTACTGTTGCCAGTCAAAATCCAGGGCTGCTATTGAGGAAGTGATCACTTTACATAACAATGTTCTTATATTAACCAGACTGTGTCAGGAGAAGTAATTGATAGACAGGTACAATATGGCAAAACCTGTCGTTGTGTGTCTGTCTGAACAAAACCACAAGGACTAATTCTTTTCTTTTCCTGAAGAGACGAGGAAGAGGATGGATCACATGTGACAAAATGATGTAATGTTTGCCAGGCATTCCTTCTCCCACAGTCTGTGCAATTCATCTCTCTGATGACAATTTATCTGTGTCCCATAAAAAGGTTTTTGGTCATTTGGAGCATTATCCACTCCATCCAGCTGGTCATGATGGCAGAAACGAGTGCCTCACCTCTGTCTGTGCTGTAGCACAGCTGGGATGGATTTGTTTTTTTTGGAGAATGCTTTAGGTGCAGAAAGTTGTTTGTGATCGCTGTGTTAAACTGGAGCTGTACCCCAAGGGACAGTGGGGTTCCATCTGTTTGTTGGGCCCAAGCAGAGTTGACAAGTGCTTCTCTGTCTCTGCATAAAACCCAGGGAACCAGTTAATCTGAATCCCGCTCACACGGAACATTTCAGTTAGAAGTCATTCTTTTAACAGTAAGGAGATGGGAAAATGGCTGTGCAGACAACTGTAAGGACAAGAACAGCTGGCATCAGAATCTGGATAAAATCTGTAACGCCATCCCCACTTGTTAGATTCCTGCCTTTTATTCAGGAGATTTTGGAGAAAGCCTGTGTTGATTCTCTTTCAGACAAATTGCACACTACACTCTCTTTTTAAAGAGGGTGTTTACAGAAGAAAATTGTCCTTTCAGCAGCCATTTCCATGGGAATTTCTGTGGGGAAAAAAATGGTATCCCAAGGTTGAGATGGGAGATTTTGAGGATCCCTTTAGCAACTCCCTTCTGCATATCCAGGTCTCAACTGCCTGCCATCCATCCATCCATCCATCCATCCATCCATCCATCCATCCATCCATCCATCCATCCATCCATCCATCCATTCTGTCAGATGCATGTTTATTTCCTGACTCTAGCAGAACTTTTCCCCCCAGGGGACATGTTGTGGCACACAGTGAAGTGCACTGAAGGGTGCCCATGCCCTGAGGGTGAAAGTTCTCACTGCTGAGGGCCAGTGCTGGTGGAAAAGGCCTCTGTGTTTCTCACCTGATCCATGGAGTGACATCAGTCTTGGGCCACTTGGAAGCAGCTTCCATGCTGTAACTGGAGACTGAAGTATTAAAGGCCTCTAAAATTCAAATTCTGTATCTGGTAGCTCTCTTGGTGGCTCTCCAGCTGGCTTTGCTCTGGTGTCCCACCTGTCTTGCCCTCTCAGGGGCTGCATGCTGCTCTGCCAGGGAGGGAATTTTAATGGAGCAGGGGAAAAAACACAACAAACCCTTTGATTTACCTGCTTTTGTTCTATTTCTTTACTAATGTCTGTGCCCTCCTACCAACTGTCAGAGTTCCTAAACTGCCTTTCTGCTGATGATGTTAACAGCTTAATCTCTCACGCTATATTCACTGTCTCGTAAAGAAACGCTGCCAGAATTCTTTGCTTCCTCATTTAGCACTGGCTCGTTCCAACTCCACAGCCACTCACTCAGGCTTCTGCACACCTCATGTCACCTCATTGAGATTCTGCTGCATGTCCCACTTTCTCGGGAGACGTCAAGCCCCTGCACTTTTTCCAAAGATCCATTATCTCCTGGTCCCTGTATCTCTCTCACGGCCATATGCTTTATTCCCCTTTGCTATGTGAGCCATTCCAGAGCTGAGTGTGAAGAACTGCAAGCAGTGCTGCAAATGAGGCCCTTTCCAGCTGGAGCAAGGCCAGTTTCCAAATCTCGTGGCTGATAAATGTGCATGTGCATCTCAGGACGCTGTTGGTTTTATTTGAGCAGATGCTAAGGATTCTGCCAGGGATCTCACACTTTATCCACCACTACCCCTCATTCCTACCTGAAATTTAACAGCATATGGAAACAATGCTGGGTGTGTAATATGGCTCAGCAAAAGGAAATTTTAAAAAAAGTAGCAACACGGGTTATATTCCCATTTGGTTAAAAAAAAAGAGAACCACCCCAAGTTTTCTTTTTTAGAGCTGAGAAGTGCTTTGTGGCCCATGCACACAGTGTCTGGCAGTGCTTTCACTCGGAACACACCACCCTGAAGTGACTGAGAATTAATTCCTCGTGGAGTTTAAAAAACATTTTTCCAAGGTTTGTATATAAAAGTATATAAAGGTTATATGCCGTTCTTCTTTACCAGGAGACACTTGAATTTTATTTCAAACATTTCAAAACGCTGTAAATGTATAAATATAAGCACAGTACAGCTTTAATCAGACTGGCTTGGGTAAAGAGTTGCAGTGCAGCAAGGAATGTGTGCTTTGACAAACCCCAAATATCAGCTGAGAGCCTCTGAAACCACAGGCTTTTGGGGAATAATGGTGTAGGAACAGTTGGTTGTAAACTAACACTCATGGGGAGACTGTTCTGCTACATAAATACCTCAGATTCTGCCCTGAGAAACTGGTTGTCTCAGGACAGCTTTTAGGTCATTGGCTGATAGTCTTTTGTTTGGATGGATGGGACAAGTATTTAAACAGCAAAAATTTGGAAGAAACAGAAATTTTGCACACACATTTAATATTTTAAAATATTTAAAAAAAAAAAGTCACACCTTCCTTTAGGTAGTTAAAAATACTTTTAGTCCTGGTTTTATTTTATTTCTATCTTTAGTTTAAAAATCTGTTTCAAAATGAGAGCAAGCTGAAAACAAAGGCTAACAATTTCATCTCCCAAGTAAAATGAAGAATATTTAGAGCTGGATTGCACATTTACACATGATTGCACTGCGTGGGAATTTAAGGGATCACACTTCTCTGGAACACCCTAAAGCACAGCTTCTTAAATGTTCCCCCATCATTTAAACACACAGCAAGGAGGGCTGTAATCAGGCATTAATGTTCTGTGGTGCATGGATCAGTGATACTGTGATTCCAAAGGAGAAAATGAAAGGTGGCTGGGACTGGCCTTGGCCCAGTTAGACCTTCAGAGGTGTAGGCTGCAATCCATAGAGTGGTGACCCTCATTTTGGAGTGATGACAGAGCTCCTTCTAATGATCTTAGTGGGTGATCTTGGGCAGGACTGAATATGACACACAAATGCAATTACCATGGGGTGGCTAAGCCCAAGGCTGTGAGTGCAAGTTGTCACAGTCTGTGAAGGGAAATAATTCCTACAGCTCTAATTCCAGTGTGTGAGACACACAACATTAATTTCCTTAGATTGCCTTTGAATTATCTCTTAGTATATGTCCTCTAATTTAAAACTTACTAAAAAATAGTGGAGAAGGGGGCAAAAGATATAAGGGAAGATAATCCAAGGCTTTCAGCACCTTCATCCTGAGACAAATATAATAAAATTGCACCAGTAAAATTACACTGATACAAACTGAGAGCACAGGAAGGTCAAACAGCATTTGCATTTTGAATGAAACAGTTTTAAACCTGACCTTGATATTTCACTTCTTTTAGCAGGATTTAAATGTTTGATGAGAAAATCTGACAATCTCACTGAAAAAGTGTCCCAAATCAAACATATTGTCTAATAGTGTCTGACTATTAACTGTCTTTTTATGATTAATTTATTAAATAACTTTGTTCCTCTTGCTATGCACTCATCTGTTTTAAGGAGAGTAACCTCTGGAGACCAGTTTTGTTCTGTGCAGAAGCCAGAAACTGGAAACAGAAAAGACACTTAAAATTGTAAGAAAATTGAAACAGGAGCTCAGTTCCGTAAGTAGTAATAAAATGTATCATTTGTGATAAAACCCCTAAAATACCATAAAACCCAAAATAGATGCATGTGTGCATCTCAGTAGATATGTATGCATTACTGAGAACTGCACAGATCCAGCCCTGCATATGTATAGGCATACATATAGGCATTTTATAAAATAAATAGACACAATAAAGAAAAGCAATGTGACTTCTGGTATCACCATGGGCATATGCAGTGTGTCTCTTAGACCTGCATAAATAAAATTGTATTTTGCATATATCTATTTTATATATTTTAATGCATATGTGCATTAAATATTTTTTTTAATTCCATATAAATTGTGTTTTGTACTGTCTGCATGAATACATAAGGAGGTTTTCTTGGGAAATAGAAAAGGAGGAACAGCAAAAGGAAACTACTCTGAATATTATTTGTCTTTTGTTTTGTTTACTGGCAAAATAAGAACAAATAACACCACCAACAAAAAAGCAGTTGAGTGAAAGAAATACATCAATCTCTCTGAGAGTGCCTGTGACCTGAGGTGTGTGAAATCACCCATGCCAACCACACTGTCAAATTGTGTGTCTTGCCAACAACAGAGAAAAAAACCTGTTCTGCAGAATTCACTGAGATCATTTCAGATGTGTAATACAAGGTTGTTGGGGAAAAAACAACACAACAACACTACAGGCTCAATGCTCTGGGGTACCTTTCCCTGGATGTTTGTCTGGGCCTGGATGATTTACTGGTGATGTTTTTTCCCCAGGAACTGCAGTGCAAAGGCAATAACGTATTTATTTAATCTCACATGCTTTTCCCAGGAACTGCAGTGCAAGGAAATAACATATTTCTTTAATCTCACATGTTGTCCTGTGCAATTGGCAGCTTTTCCAGCATTGACTAGGAACACAGGGGAGCACCTACTTCCCGACAAAAGTCTCTTTTAAAAAAAGAAACTGAAAGCAGCTGCCAAATGCTCACTTAGGCGGTGTGGTTTTGGGAAATATTTTATTATGTTTTGTCATTCCTCTTCCACATACTTGTTTTGAGTCAATCGTTATGGTTGAACACAGACTTTCTGCTGCCAGATAACTCACAGCATCCAACAGCAGCTGCACCAGGACAGCACACACAGCCAGCAGCAAAGAATCCTGCAGTTCCCTCTGCTCTCACAGAAACTCAGCTCTCACAGCAAGCTGGGGAGCCCCAGCCATGGTCCCAGATCTGTCAGGACACAGGATCAATGTCACCTGCAGCATTCGTGGCCCCTGAGGGCTGAACCTGCTGGTGCAACACAAATGTCTCGCAGAAATCGACTGCAGGGGAACAGCAAAATATGATGGTGGAGTTGCTCCCAACCAGAAGTTTGGGATGAAAAGGTATGTGCTTAATGCAGTGGTTCACTTTGGTCTCTGGAGGAAAATAAGGTGCTAGTCCAGTGAGTCCAGGTGTTGGGGTTACCTACACCCTGAAGTTTTTTGTCCCCCTCTGTGCTGGCCCTGCACCACTTCCCCTCCACTGCAAACAGCCCAGCCCAGGGATTGTATTGGGATTGTGTGGCCAGATTTTGGAATCAGGGGGCTATAGGGGTGGCTTCTGTGAGAAGCTGCTGGAAGCTTCTCCCAGTCCAGCAGAGCCAATGCCTCTGGCTCCAGGGTGCACCCAGCCCTGGCCAAGACTGAGCCTGTCAGAGATGGCAGTTATCACTCTGGTGGTTTTATGGAGAAAACATATTTAGGAAGGAAAAAAGTTATTGTGCAAATGTAATTGCAGACGTTGAAGAGAGGAGTGGGAGTATGTGAGAGGAACAGCTCTGTAGACCCCAGGTTCAGTGGAAAAGAAGGGGCAGGAGATGCTCCAGGCACTGGAGCTGAGATTCCCTTGCAGGCCGTGGTGAAGGCTGTGGTGAGGCAGCTGTGGCCCTGCAGCCCATGGAGGGCATGGAGCAGAGATCCACCTCCTGGAGGAGCCCATGCTGGAGCAGGGGGATGCCTGAGAGAGGCTGTGACCCCATGGGAGGCCTGCACTGGAGCAGGGTCCTGGCAGGGACCTGTGATCCTGCAGAGAGAGGAGCCCATGCTGGAGCAGGTTTGCTGGCAGGACTTGTGACCCCATGGGGCATCCACACTGCAGCAGGCTGTGCCTGAAGGACTGATCCCACAGAAGTGTGACCCACATGGCAGCAGTTCATGGAGAGCTGTTGCTCTTGGGATGGACTCACATTGGAGCAGCTCATGGCAAACTCTCTCCCCTGGGACAGACTCCGTGGTGCATCAGGGGAACAACTCCTCTCCCTGAGCAGCTGGAGAAAAGACATGTGATGAACTGACCTAAAGCCCATCCCCCAAGTTTTTAAGATTTATTTTACTTCTCCTTATCCTGCCCTGATTTATTTAGTAATAAATTCAATTCATATCCCCTAGTTAAGTCTCTTTTTCATGTGATGGTACTTGCTGAGTGATCTCTCCCAGTCCTTATCTCAACTCATGAACCCTTCATTATATTTTCTCTCCCATGTCCAGCTGAGGAGGGGAGAGAAAGAGAAGCTTTGGTGGGTGCTTGGCATTCAGCCACGGTCAACCCACTGCAGATGCAGGGATGTTCTTGGCACCACAAAGCCAAGGACCCCAGTGTGCAGCACCACAGGGCTCTGTCCCCAGAATTAAATCAGTCCTCCAGTTCTGAGACACAGTTTGGGAACTGACACCCCAAGGTGGCTGCAACCACCCCAGGGTATGAGGGAAAACAAAGCAGACACGTCCTGAGCCTGGAGGTTCTTACCATGAAGTTAATCCAAGGTACATCACTTCCCTTGTTCATTTTCCCAGTAAGAAATTGGGTTCCCTTTGAAAACATGCACTGCAATCTGCTTTCTGGCTCTTCAAGTCCTGATTCACATTAATTCCCACTAGTCAGAGAATACTTTGGAACTTTTAAGAGTTCATTTCCAGTTGTGTGCCATCTTGTGTGGCTGCCAGAAAGAGTAATGAAATGGATGATTAGCCAACTTCTTGGCAATTCAAGAGTGGTGATGAATGCTAGCACATGCTGTGGATATGGTAGTAGCACATGTAGTGGATATGGGAGAAAGAGTAATGAGGTTTATTTTTAATGCAAATCTTAAATAAATACAGCCAGTGCTAAACTGAATTTTAGCTTTTTCCTTCTTCACAGAGCACAATATTAATTCTGTTCTTATCTATATCTATATAGACATAGATAGATATATCTATATATATATCTTATCTCTATCTATATAATAGATATATATATTCTGATTCTCTCCAAAGCTTAATGCTGCTGATGCCTGGATGAAGCAGATCCTTTCCTTCCACAACCCCTTCACCAGCTTGCTCTCAAAATAAGGAATGGCACTATGTCTCCAAGAGAGGTGAAAAATACATTAGCTCTTAAAGATACAGCTTCTTTTTTTCCTAGAAAAGTGTGAGGTGTCTGTTGGGACAACAATTCTGTGATGTAGTAATTCCTACAAGACTCTCCTTGTCCAGCTTTAAGTTGGTATTTGTACCAGCTTTAAGTGGGTATTTGATTGCAGGACTGAGAGAGTGAGAATTTTTGCCTTTCAGGGTTGTCAAAGCCAAGAGTCTGCGCAGCTTCAAGCAGAGCGGTTGAGTGTGCAAAACATGTGTTTTGGGTTAAATCCACAAGATTTGTACTCAGGACCATTCATGGAATGAATGAGTTATTGACAGTGTATCAAGACCAGCTGCATTTTCAGCGTTTCAGTAATTCTGTGGGTTTATGCTAATCACTCTTCACAGATAAAATCCTGGTCGTTGAAAGCGTCAGTACTTGTGCAAGTGTGTCATGGATGTTGCCTGTGAAAGCCTCAAGCACAATTTATTTTCTAAGCGAGTTAATGACATGGCTTCTATTTTAACTGGCAAGAATCCCAAATCAA